>NC_045963.1:69787519-69890019 GCF_010909765.2 Amblyraja radiata
GTTTATGACAAAGAGATGAACATATTGACAAAGAAACCACATGGACCAGGACTGGAAGGAGTTTATGGAATTGCACTATTATGAATAAATCTTTCAACGATTACCACTGGTTTACCGGTTCTTCAATAGGTTGTGTATTTCTCCGTACGCTAGAAAAAGCCTAGATTTGATTCTCTTCCTCGAGATACAACAATCTGTTTAAGAACCATCATATCCCCTCAGCACCAAGGAGAACAATTCGCACATTTCAGTGACTAAAATGTATCTGGCTACTTTATTAAGGATAATCCCAGGAGACTTTATGTATATAAAAGGAAAAAGGGTAACCGGGGAATGATAGGACCCCTGAGGAATCAAATCGATTAACTGCGCAGAGCCACAGGAGATGGGCAAGGTCCTCAATAAGTATTTCTCCTGTTTTTACTGTGGGGAAAGACATAAGGACTGGAGAACATGGGGCAGTCAATGGAAGTGTCTTGAGAGCAATCCGCATTATGGTCAAGGAGCTGCTGAAGGTCCTGACGCACATGGTGGTAGACAAATTTCCCAGGCCTGATCAAATATATCCGAGGACACTGTGGGAAGCTAGAGAGGAGATTGCAGGTGCCCTGGCTGAGATTTATGAGTCGTCATTCAATACAGGTGAAGTACCAAAAGACTGGCGGGATGGCAAATGTTGCATCTCTATTCAAGAAGGACTGCAGGGAAAAGCCAGGGTACTATAGAGCAGAGAGCCTAACATCGGTGGTCTCTGTTCTTGGTTCTTGGTTTCTTGGTCCTCCAAAATATTCCTAAAGGAATTTCAACTGGAGGTGGTGGAGGGAGGACTTAAGCCAGAAAGGGTTATTGGGAAGAAAGAGCTACTTTAAATTTAGTTGCAACTGGTTGGGTAACTATAGTAGGGTGGAGATAGTAGGGTCAGAATAGTATAATAGGGTCATAAAGTTATTAGACAGTATTCCACGAGATAAGATATACATGCATCTAGATGGACAAGGGTTGATTAAGGATCATCAGTGTGGTTTTGTACAGGGGAGGTCGTGTCTCAAGAACCTCATTGAGCTTTTTAAAGATGTTATAAAAAAGGTTGATGAGGGCAGAGCTGTAGATGTTTTATAAATGGATTTTAGTAAGGCAAAGGTTCAACAAGGTTCCACATGGTAGGCTGCTCTAGAAGGTTAGATTGCATGAGATCCAAGAAGAGATAGCTGAATGGATAGAAAACTGGCTTCATGGAAGAAAGCAGAGAGTTCTACCGGGGTTAGTGGTTGAAGCAGAGAGTGATGGTGGAGGATGTTTTTTCAGACTGGAGGCTTGTGGTTAGTGGTGAGCCACAGGGTTCAGTGCTAGGTCCATTGCTGCTTGTCACCTATATCAATGATTTGGATAAGAACGTACATAGCATGATTAGCAAGTTTACAGATGACACAAAGTGCTAGACAGGCTAGATGCAGGAAAAATGTTCCTGATGTTGGAGGAGTCCAAAACCAGGGGTCACAGTTTAAGAATAAGGGGTAGGCCATTTAGGACTGAGATGAGGAAAAACATTTTCACCCAGAGAGTTGTGAATCTGTGGAATTCTCTGCCATAGAAGGCAGTGGAGGCCAATTCACTGGATGTTTTCAAGAGGGAGTTCGATTTAGCTCTTAGGTCTAAAGGAATCAAGAGATATGGGGAAAAAGCAGGAATGGGGTACTGATTTTAGATGATCAGCCACGATCATATTGAATGGCGGTGCTAGCTCAAAGGGCCGAATGGCCTACTCCTGCACCTACCTTTCTTTGTTTCTAACAGCCAAAAAACCTTTAAAACTATTCTATTCTATCAGACAGATAACCAACACAGCATGGTTTATCTCAATTAGTTGTCCTGTTAAATCCTTGTGCATTCATCCCAGTTATTCTTCCAGCCTGGAATCCATAAATGGTTTTTGTTTTAGTACTGACAATGAAAATACTGGCGAGCAATGGTTCTTTCACACTCTGAGTACTAATTACTTTTCATCATTTAGTAGCATTCATATATTCTCATGCATTGTATCAAGTCTGACTTGCTTTAGGAGTCAGGTTAATCCATGTGGAAACAGGAAACACTAATTTATCCATGCTGTCCAACATGTCCCGTCCACACAAGTCCCACCTGCCTGAGTTTGGTCCATATCCCTCTAAACCTATCTTGTACCGGGCCAAACGTTTTTTTAAACATGAATGAATGAATAAGTTTATTGGCCAAGTATTCACATACAAGGATTCACATATGTTCATAAACATAGTGACAGTATATGCTCTGAATACACATTGACAATGATTTAATGGATGGCCTATAAACCAAATGAGAATGGGAGTCTTGCTCTTGTAGACATAGATGGGCAGGGGAACTTTATGAAATGCTTTGCAAAAATCCATGTAGACAACATCCAAGCCCAAGAGTGATTACTGTAGCGTGCAGGCTCTCATCGCCTGCATGCGAGGGTCACCCACTGTCTTCACAGAATTAAGAGGGGGGGGGGGGGGGTGGATCTGTGTCTGTGCCTGTGTGTGTCTGTGTGTTTTAAACACAAGAAAGCAATTTTTTCACAACCTGCTACCTGTGAACATTAGCACAGCTTAACTATCTTTATCAACAGTACTCAGAGATTTAAATGCTCAAATGCCAGTATTTAAGAAAATGATTCAAAACAAATCACTGAAAAACTGGAAAGAGTTTATTAAACACAAAATGCAAATTACACAAGGAGCCAACAACCTTAACGATAGAATGAGGTGATGACCAGAAATTTATTAATTCACATTGAATGAGATGGGGTACGTAGATGTGGAGTAACATAGAACCTGGTAGATGATAAAAGACCAAATTCAGCTAGTTTTCCTTCCTTATGCAATTGTTCACTGATCAATGCGCCCCGATATTAAATAATGAGAATTTCAACATTTCGCAGTCTGGTCAGACATAGCTTCAAGAAGTATGTAAAGAAAGGGAGATGAAGAGTTTTAGTGAAGGAATTTAGCATAGCACATAGAAGAGTACAGCACCAGAGCAGGCCCTTCTGCCCAGTGTCTATGCCGTATATGATGCCAAAACCATCACTTATCCACCTGCACATAACCCATATCCATCCATTCCCTGCATATCCATATGCCTATCCAAAAGACAAATGCCACTAACTTATCTGGTTCAACCACTAACCCCGGTAGCACCTTCCAAGCACTCACCACCCACTGTGTAAAAATAATTCACCCTTTTAACTTTGGCTCTTAAAACTATACCCTATAATACTTGATATTTCCATCCTGGGACCGACTACCCTATATATGCCTCATAATTTTGTATGCTTCTATCAGGTCTCCCCGCAACCTCTGACATTCCAGAGAAAACAATCCAAGTCTGTCCAACCTCTCCCTGCAGCTAATAACCCCTAATCAAGGCATCATTCTGGTAAACCTCCTCTGCATCCTTTCTGTAATAATGGCAACCAGAACTGCACATAGTACTCCATATGTGGCATAACCAAAGTCCTATAAAGCTACATCAGGACTTCCAGACTCTTATGCTCAATACCCCAACCTATGAAAGCAAACATACCATAATGCCTTCTTTGCCACTATCTATTTGGTAAGGAAAGGATTTGGACCCCAAGATCCCTTTGTACATCAATGCTGTTAAGGGTATATAATAGTATATTTCCCCTTATATTTTGCCCTCCCAAAATGCAACACCTCACATCTGCTCGGATTAAACTCCCATCTGCCATTTCTCTGCCCATTTCTGTAGCAATATCCCACGGTGTACTTTGACGGCCTTCCCCAGCAATCTTGGTGTCTTACCAATCAACATGTCCATATTTACATCCCAGTCATTTATATCTATCACAAACAGCAGCAGACCCAGCACAAATCCCTGTGGGGCTCCACTAGTCACAGACCTCCAGCCTAAATATTGTCCTTCCAACACAACTCTCTAACAGCAAGCCAGTTCTGAATCGATACGACCAGGTCACTACTAATCCTGCGCATTTTAATATTCTGGATCAGCCTACCATGGGGAACTTTATGAAATGCTTTACAAAAATTCATGTAGACAACATCCATGCCCTACACTCATCGATCTCCTCAAACACTCGATCAAGTTAATAAGACCATAGGGCTCAGGCTGTTGGAAGCGTGCATACCAGTGGTGAGAAACAGAGAATCTGTTATTACCTAGCCAATGTTTCCTTCAGTGAGGATATTAATTCAGAATCAAAGAAACTTGCAGAAGATATACCAGCGCTGATTCTTTAAAACATCAGCTGTATTTAATTTTTTCTTCCTGCATGTTGTCCGTAAGTCTGGGTATTTGAACATCAAGGCGTCTTTGTTCTTTCATGTTGTTCTTGCTAACTCTCTTTTAAAAATATTTATGACATCAATTTCTTTCACCATTTCAGATTGAGACTTGTCAGGACCTAGAAGTCTCTATGAAAACATCTTCATTTTTGATCCCTTGCCATTGATTTAGAGCCTGGAATCTCATGTCAAAGTTGCAACATGACATGATACAGCAATTCCAACACACAGAAATGTGAAAGGCAGCAGAGAGGAGTAGAATTAGCCCAGCCCAACGCGGGCACAACATCCGCTCCATCGAAAATATCTATACGAGGCACTGCCTCAAGAAGGTACCACCACCATTTGGGCCATGCCCTATTCTCACTGCTATTATCGGGCAGGAGATACAGAAGCCTGGAGGTCCCACATTAGGCTCTTTAATTTTCCAGCACAACCGCAACCCTATCTCGACAGCAGAATACCAGAACACCTCTTGCACTGCAATAGACTTACTTTAAAAAATGTATTTTTTTCTTTTCAAAATGTTAAGTAATTTAAGTACAATTTCTGTTAATGTTTTGCTGTTGTCTGTGTTCTTGTGATGTTGCAGGAACAAGATTTTCATTATACATGTACCTCACCATGCTTGTGTATGCCATAAACCCGACTTGACCAAATTTTCAGCATGATTGTTTTTTATTTTTATATTCAATGCATTTATAAACCAATTGACCCAGATGACATTTAACCATCTGACCAGCTTGATGTGCTACCTTTAAGGATTAATATCTGAACACAAAGATGTCTGCTTAAAGAAAAAAAAACTGCAAGAGGAAGTCAGTGGGTCAAACAGCATCTGCTGCAGAAGCACCCACTGCAGGGTCTTGACCCAAAACATCAACCATCCCTTTGCATCCACAGATGCTGCTCTACCCACTGTGTTCCTCCAACAGCGTGTATTTGCTCCAGATTCCAGTTGTCTTCAAAATGAGATCAGATAAAAGCAGACTAATGTAACAAATACCCCGTTAGTCACAAATGTCCTCAGAAGACCTCTATTCGGTTTGGCTAACATGAGTTTCCCAGTCACGTCCATGTCCCTTCGGCCAATCACTGCCAAGCAAGATACTCATATATGCTAATCCCATTTGCCCAAGTTTGCACCCTGTTCCTCTATATGTCTAATAATCATACTGCTCTGTCAAGAGGCACAAGAGACTGCAGATGCTGGAATCGTGAGCAAAAAATTGAGGAAAGGAACATGGGGTATTAGGAGAGAAATGGGGGAAATGAGGAGGAGGAGGAAAAAAAGAACAGGTTGAGGGGGCTGGAGGGAGAAAGGTGTGTGCACCGGTGGGGGTGGGAACAAAGAGGAGCACCAGGGGGTTTACTTGAAATTGGAGAATTCAATGTTTATCCATATCCCTCCCTCTGACCTTACATTTCACTCCCCTCTTCCTACCACATTTGACACTCTTTTGTCTCCTTTTACCGAGTCGTTGCCAGTATTGTCAATGTCTGTCATTCATCCCTTCTCACCTCTATTCTCCTATCACTTGCCAGGCTTTGCATCACCTCTACCACTCTTTGCCAGTTCTCTCCCCTGCTAGATTTGTCTGAAGAAAGCTTGATACTTTGGTGCACCAAAATGTTAAGCACGTTCTTTTGTTCCTTTCAGCAGAATTTTAGAATGGCTGCAAAGTGCAACTGCATGCCTACCCTCTCCAGCTCTTGTTGTCCTGATATCCAGGTCATCTCGGGTTTCATTGTGAGACTCCAGGTAAGTAGCTGGGACCCAACCTTGTTCTTCTGTTGTACTCACAAACCACCAACCTGAAATAGAAAGAGCAGATTATGTTTGGTTAATTGAAACGGTGGGGTCATTATATTTTCAGATGTGATTCACCTAAACGTTATCCGGTCAAATGTCAGTTGTGTCAATGTAGAGCAAATTTAGCTGTTGTTTACAGGTCAACCACTGGTCATCTTCCAAATCAATTTTCCAATATATCTTCTTTTTACCTCAGCCATGGGTTCCCCTCCAGGGTAAATACCAAGATCCTCAACCACATTCACTTCATTTACTACACTCTCTTTCCGTTCAGACAAGATACGGTCCATCTCCAGAACGTTCGAAGCCTCACGTGAGATCCCACCATCAGATACATCTTCCCTCTTCTCTCCATTTCAACATTCTGAAGAAACTGCTTATCTACATGCTTCGGTTCACTCTTCCATCATCACCAATAACTCCTCTCCTTCACATAAGATAGACAGGAGCATATTTTGATAGACATGGGGCTGATTAGGGATAATCCGCATGGTTCTGTACTTGGGAAAACATGGTTCAGGAATCTGATGGAATTTTTTGAAGATGTAACTAAAAAGGTTGATGACAGCAAAGCTGTAGATGTAGTTTATATGGACTTCAGTATCTGATATGGCTCCACGTGGCAGGCTGCTCTGGAAGGTTAGATCACATGGGATCCAGGGGGAGCTAGCTGACTAGATTGGACAGAATTGGTTTCATGAAAGGATGCAGAGGGTGATGGTAGAACGTTGTTTACAGACTGGAGGCCTGTGACTAGTGGTGTGCCTTAGGGAATTGTGCTGGGCCCATTGCTGTTTATATGTGGTTTATATCAACATTTGAATGAGAATGTATATGGCATTATTAGCAAGTTTGCAGATGTCACTGAAGTGGAGGAAATGAGAGTTGGCGAAGATGGTTATCACAAGGTGCCGCAGGATCTTGGGCAGGTGGGCTGAGGAATGGTTATTAGAGTTTAATGCAGATAAATGCAAGGTGTTGCATTTTAGGAAGTTAAACCTTCACAGTGAAAGGCAGCACTCCGAGGAGTGTTGTGGAGCAGAGAAAACTAGGAGTACAGGTCCATAGTTTAGGGTCAAACCCTACTTCAGAACTTGAAAGATCTGTTCAATATTGATTGAACTATCAAGGACTCACAGCTCACTATTTGCCATAATTTTAAGTGTTATCGCAGCCTGGCAGAAGGTACAAAGATGATCCATTCTTTAAAGTGGAACAAAATTCGCTAATCAATTTCCAAAACATGCTGCGGTTGAACCATGCTACTCTGCCTGCATGCGAGCCATATCCCATATTGCTACAGTTTTCTGAGTCCAACATTGAGACCAACAATTCTGATGATCAGATATGCCAGCATTTTATATTCAGTCTTTCAGCATTCAGATCTTTTTCAGTTATGTTAGATAATTATTCACCAGTACCAGTTCCTCCTGGCTGATCTTCTGTCCCCTTATTTGACCTGTTACCAACTTCTTTGCGATTTAACCTCTCTCATCTTCAAATCCAACATTTGTTTACTACTATCATTCCCATCTCTGCATCTTAAAATCTATTATGCTTCTGATAACCCCAATTATGGTGAAATTTCATTCACCTGAGATCTCAATTCCATAAAGTACTGAGTATTTACAGCATTATTTTATGTCATAGATCCATAGCTGATATATATATATAAGCAACTGCAATTTAACTCCCAAACCTGCAATGTATTTGAGTCAGAAGAATGTCAGGCAATATAAACTTAACAATACAAACAGGCGCAAGAACAGAGAGATATGTATGAAGTGAATTTGCCAGGACATGTGGGGATTGCAGTTCAGAAAACAAAATTGCTCCAATACTCATCCGCCTTTCCCTCAAATCCTTCTACTAATTAATTGAGAAAAGGCACAAAGCAAATTGATTGTGCTGGACCTTACAAGTCACTAAGGACCTAGTGGCCTTTGAATGGTTATAAAAACTGTAGCAAGTCAGAGATGTTGGAATTGTGCACCTTGGACACTTAGAAGATACTAATATAACTAAGTAAAGTGGATTTATAAAAGGGAAATTATGTTGGACTAATCCATTTGAGTTCTTCCAATATGTATCCAGCAGAGTGAATGGAGGGAAATAGTGTATTTGGACTTACAGTTGACTTTCAATTAGAGGGTTGGAAGAGGAATTGGAGTTAATTCCTCCAGTTAAGTGAAAACTGAGTAGAAATGATTGTGTTCTTATTAGTTGAGGGCTGTGGCCAGCAGTTAAAGCAGGGCAGAGATCAGTGGCTGCATTCCAACTATTCACAATCTGTACCAATGATTTGGCTGGGTGGACCAAATGTTACATTTCTAGATTTTCTGACATGTGGGAATACAAGAGCGATGAAAATATGAGCAGTGATGAGAATTTAAAGAGGCTCCACACAGAGTGAAATAAGCCTGGTGATGGCAGAAAGAGTACAATGTTGAAAATATGAGATTATCCACTTTAGTAGAGAAAATAGAAATGCTGACTACTTATCAAATGGTGAAGGATTGGGAAATGTTAATGTATAAAAGGACCTAAGTGTCTTCGAACATAATACTGTGAAAGCTAAGAGGCCGATAGATACAGCAGGTAATTAGAAAGGCAAGTGGTGTGTTGCCCTTTATTGCGAGAGAATTTAAGGATGAGGATCAATGTTTAGCTGCAATTCTTTAGGGTGTTGGTCAGACCATGCTTAGATAAATAAGTATAAACTTGCCATAATGTGAGTGCAGCAATTACTCACCAGATAGGTTCTTGGGATAGAGAGTTTATCATGAGGAGAGTTTGATTACGTGCAGTCTTATCCTCTAGAGCAGGGGCCTCCAAACTTTTCAGCATGAGGGCCACATTATATATTTGGCACATTTTTGCAGGCCGTACACACACACACACACACACTCACACACACACTCACACTCACATACACTCACACCCACCCACATACACCCACCCACACACACCCACCCACCCACATACACCCACCCACCCACACACACACACTGGGGCCACTGCCGCCGATCCTCACTGTCTCCCCGGGGCCATCGACGGTAACCTGTCAGCAGCTGCACACAAACCCTCAACTTGATAGCCTACAGCAAACTGACGTTTAAGTTCCCGCGCTACCACAGAAGCCGCTAAACAGCCCGCTGCACGGAACGTGGCGGGGCGGATAAAATGGTCGGATGTGGTCCGCAGGCCATAGTTTGGAGACTGGGGCCATAGTTTAGAGTTTAGAAGAACGAGAGTGATCTCAATGAAATATACTTGGAGTGTTGAAAAGCGAATAATGATTTGCCAGGCTAACGAATCACAGAGATTACAGTCATATTTCAAAGTAAAGAATAGGATGATTCAAAAGTGAATGGAAATGCAAAATTTTCAGTCAGTCAGTCGTGCATCTTTGGAATTCTCTACCCAAGGATATAAAGTCTCAGTCTATAATGGCATTCTGAATTTCTACCTCTCCCATCATTTCAAGCACTTACTTCCATGTTCACTGGTTGACACAACATTATCGTCAATGAGCTCTCTCATTTTTTTTAATCTTTGTGCCAAGTGAAATTTGCCACTCTCAACGTGTAGCCGGCTCAACCCGTCGGTGTGGCCCAGCCCGAGAGAGAACGGTGCTCCCGTCGGAGTGGCCCAGCCCGAGGGTGGAACGGCACTCACGTGAGGGCGATCCGGCTCGGGGCTGGAACGGTGCTCCGGCGGCTGGGACGGCGTTCTGAGGCGGTGACCTGAGTGTGCTGTACTGGAGGACGGCAGCTTCGACCACCCCGGGCAGCGGTGTTTGAGCCGGCCCGTTTGCGGGGTTCGGTGAGCCGCGGGACTGTTGTGCCATCGCCCGGTGGGGAATCGCCTCAGCGCAGAGGGAGAAGAGGAGGGAAGATACAGTAACCCTAAGATTTTTGCCTCCACCACAGTGAGGAGGTGCTTGGAGGATACACTGTGGTGGTGTTAATTTGTGTTTATAGAATAGAATAGTTTCTTTATTGTCATTGTAACATGAACCATGTACAACGAAATTGTAAAATGTCAGCCAGTCAGTGCACCATTCAAACATTTCTAAAAGCTAACGATACATACAAGGTAAAATATTTAAAAAAGATAAACTAAAATAAATATCATAAAAATAGCACGCATAAACACCCAGCCCTACATCCTTCTGTCGATTATTGTTGTTTATTATTGTATGATTGTATGTATGACTGCAGGCACGAAATTTCGTTCAGACCGTAAGGTCTGTATGACAATAAAGGTATTCAATTCAATCTTTGGTCAAGGCAGATCAAGCCCCATTGTGAGTGGATGGAGTGATGGTGGTGGAGGTGGCCATCTTTGGTCAAGGCAGATCAAGCCCCATTGTGAGTGGATGGAGTGGTGGAGGTGGAGGTGGCCTTCTATGGTCAAGGCAGATCAAGCCCCATTGTGAGTGGATGGAGTGATGGTGGAATCCATCTTTGATGCTGGCGGTTGGACCTTTGAGCAGGCGGGGAGCCGGGGCCAGTGTGTGGGGGAAGATGGCGTGGCTCAGGTCGGTGTTGCGGTTGTTGGTGGAGCTGCTGGTGCTGCCGGTGACCATCCTGTGCTACGCGGGGCTGTGGGACCCGCTGTACAAGCGCTTCTTCCCGCACCTCATGTGCTCCTTCGTGGCCGACATGAACAGGAAGATGGCGAAGGTGAAGAAGGAGCTGTTTGACGAGCTGCCGGCCTTCGCGGCCCCGACGCCGACCGCGGCGCCGCTCAACGTGCTGGAGGTGGGCTGCGGCACCGGCGCCAACTTCCCCTTCTACCCCTGGGGCTGCAAGGTCACCTGCCTCGACCCCAACCCCAACTTCGAGCGCTTCTTGCGCCGCAGCGTCGCCGACAGCAGCCACGTCGAGCTGGACAGGTTCGTGCTGGGCAGCGCGGAGGACATGAGGCAAGTGGACAGCGGATCCATGGACGCCGTGGTGTGTACACTCGTGTTGTGCAGCGTCCGCGACATCAACCGCGCCTTGAGCGAGATCCTCCGTGTGCTCAAACCGGTAAGGAATGTAACAGGTTAGACAAAAGTGCCCTCTCTTTCTCTCTCTCGCTTTTTCTCTCTCTTTCTCTCCTTCCCTCTCTCTCCTTTCCTCTCTCTCCCTCCCTCTCTCTTTCTCTCTTGAGCGAAGGAAATAGGCAACGTTTCTGTTGCCTATTTCCTCTAGTGGAGATTGTTCAACTCTTTGCATGGAGCGAAGGAAATAGGAAACGTTGCTAATTCCTTCGCTCCACATAGATGCTGCTGCACCTGCTGAGTTTCTCCAGCACTTTTTGCTCCTCTAGTATCTTTGCTTTTGTCTACCTTCGACTTTCCAGCATCTGCAGTTCCTTCTTCAACAAGAAATGTAACAGTGTGTGTGCGCTGGACACGGTGTTCTCCAGTAGGCGAGCTGAGGTCGCCCTGCACGGGGTTCAGTTTCAAACTTGTGTGTCACCATTACACAGAGCAGGAGAAAGACATACAACGCTGGAGAAAGAGAGAGAGGGGAAGAAGGAGAGGAAGAAAGAGAGAGAGGAAGAAGGAGAGAGTGAGAGGGAGAAAGAGAGAGGGAGAAAGAAAACGAGAGAGAAAGGAGAGAGAGAGAAAGAAAGAGAGAAAGATTAACTGACACTAAGAAATGAATATCGAATTGCTAAACTTGCTATTGTGTTGTACTGCTTACAGCTACAAGAACGTGTAGCAATCAATAAAGGGCTATCGGCCTATTGCGAGTTTATGTACAGGGGACATATCTATCCACGCACTGTATACTTGTATTTATACTTATGCATTTTAAATATGTATGTCATGTTTTATACTTTGGCAATATAACAATGTATTTTTTTATCATGCCAATAAAGTTTTTTAATTGAAATTGAATTGAGAAAGAGAGAGAGAGAGTTAGAGTCAGATTCAGCTCTTGAGGCCAGAGCCTCTGAGAGGAATTTTATCAGTGGGTCCAAAGTTTCCTTCGGGTGACGTGGGTAATATAAAGCGCCCACTTATCCACTAAAGGTTATTCGCCCCTAGATTTAATGTAGAAAAGTTCATTTCTAATACATTGGTGTAACCTTGTGTTGTGAAGGCGGGTGACGCGGAGTGTCGTACAACTTGATGGTTTTTAGGGCGTCAGTCGCTGATGTTCGCAGTCGCTGGAAAAAAATCGCTAAGTGGGACATACCCTTTAAGCTTCAAACTTGTGCGTGACCATTACACAAAGCAGGAGATAGACACAAAACGCTGGAGAAAGAGAGCGTGTTCGATTCAGCTCTTGAGGCCAGGGCCTCTGAGAGGAATTTTATCAGTGGGTACAAAGTTTCTTTCGGGCCCCCTTCCCTTCTCCATTAGTCATCCTCTTTTTATCCACAACGCTACGGTTTGATGCCATGAGCCTGCAAGGCAAACAGGGGTATGGAAGATAAGAGAGGTGTGGAATGGAGCACTCTGTTGGTTTTCTGCATTTGAGGCCTTGTGCTCCTATACTTCCCCCATGATAAATATAAATAACATAAAAGATTCAGAAAGCACATTTGTTTTGAACATCTTTGTTGATGCTACAATACAGATAAGGAGAAAGAATTCACATTGAAACATCCTTTTATATTTCAATGCAGATCAGATCTTCAGAAGACATAATTATTAGTAAAAAGTTTTTAAAAAGGTAGATAGGCTTAAATAAAGAGTGTTCCTGGCCTTTTTTTGTGAAAAGTTTCGAAACACAGCATGAAAATTAATTGTTGTGGCAATGTTTGACTCGATACTTAGCCTGGCCAAATCCACAGGATGTTCCTGAGACATTATAGACCTTAAATAATTCTTAATCAGCTTGAGTTTGCTGAATGACCTCTCTGCGGAAGCTTAAGAAAGAACTACAGATGCTGGAAAAATCGAAGGTAGACGAAAATGCTGGAGAAACTCAGAGGGTGAGGCAGTATCTATGGAGCGAAAGAATAGGTGACGTTTCGGGTCGAGATCCTTCTTCAGACTCCAAAAGCGACTGTTGCTGGAATTGGAACATTTGGAAACAGGTCACCACAGGTCTGAAGAAGGGTTTCGGCCCGAAACGTTGCCTATTTCCTTCACTCCATAGATGCTGCTGCACCCGCTGAGTTTCTCCAGCTATTTTGTGTACCTTCGACTTTCCAGCATCTGCAGTTCCTTCTTAATCACCAAGTCTGTACTCTGTTAACAAGTTCAACAGATCTAATGGCTTAAACTGTGCATTTACAAAATTTGCTTTATGTACTGAGGGTAAATGTTGTATTTCTTTTGCAAAATCATCACCGTTAATGTCAGCAGGATATTGCTCTGATGAAGATAAAGATTTTTCTCTCCACATCACTTTGACATGTGAGATATTTCCACAAGAAATCAAGGTTTTTCTGCCAACTGCCTAACAGCATTGTAGTGGACAGTTATATAACGTTGTCTACCAAAACGTAAAACACACACTTTCTGAAGTAGGCCTCTTCTGGCGTAGCATCTGTGCCATTCATTTCCTCCAAGTTAGCATCAGATGTGCTGTCATCATGCGGCCTTCCCCTCTTGCGCCCAACTCCACCACATCTGAGGGAGAGTGTTATTTCTATCTTTAGGTTTGACGCAACCGATTTAGCCTCACAGATCCAGTTGTTTCCAAGTTTTGTCAGATCTGTGACGAGAGTTTCTGACAATAAACTAAACTACGGTTCTTTTGGTGTTTATTGATTAACTTGTTTTCATTACAAATTAACACAAATCTCCCACAAATGCCAAGATGCAGCGAAGAAACAGGCCCTTCGGCCCACCGAGTCCACACCGACCAGCGATCCCTGCACACCAACACTACCTTACACACACTAGGGACAATTTACATTTACACCAAGCAAATTAACCTACAAACCTGCACGTCTTTGGAGTGTGGGAGGACACTGGAGATCTGGGGGGGGGGGGAAGGGAAGGGGGGGAAACCCAAGCAGGTCACAGGGAGAAT
Source organism: Amblyraja radiata (assembly GCF_010909765.2). Lineage (NCBI taxonomy): Eukaryota > Metazoa > Chordata > Chondrichthyes > Rajiformes > Rajidae > Amblyraja > Amblyraja radiata. The sequence goes on from NC_045963.1 coordinate 69,801,646, forward strand.
GTAAAAACGCCATACAGACAGCGCCCGTATTGAGGATGGAACCCGGGTCTCTGGTGCTGTGAGGCAACAACTCTACCACTGCTCCACCGTGCCAACCTTGTTGAACTTTCAGGTTCCTTTGACTCTTTCTTGTTTTGGGACATTCCTGTTCCTTCAAGGTGTTCGATTCAGCTCTTGAGGCCAGGGCCTCTGAGAGGAATTTTATCAGTGGGTACAAAGTTGTTTTTATGTCTGGCTGCAGCAGCTTTGACAGTCCGGAGTCGCCTCCCAGAGGAAAGTGATTCAAAGAGTTTGTGGCCACGGTGAGAGGGGTCAGAGATGATCTTGCCCGCTCGCTTCCTGGCCCTTGCAGTGTACAGTTCATCAATGCAGGGAAGGTTGCAGCCACGGGGAGCCGTTGGCGAGAGGAGGACTTACCTGCAGCTGTAAGTATAAATACAGCGCGGGGTTTGCTTCTACAGAGGCCCGGGGAGCCGTTGGCGAGAGGAGGACTTACCTGCAGCTGTAAGTATAAATACAGCGCGGGGTTTGCTTCTACAGAGGCCCGGGGAGCCGTTGGCGAGAGGAGGACTTACCTGCAGCTGTAAGTATAAATACAGCGCGGGGTTTGCTTCTACAGAGGCCCGGGGAGCCGTTGGCGAGAGGAGGACTTACCTGCAGCTGTAAGTATAAATACAGCGCGGGGTTTGCTTCTACAGAGGCCCGGGGAGCCGTTGGCGAGAGGAGGACTTACCTGCAGCTGTAAGTATAAATACAGCGCGGGGTTTGCTTCTACAGAGGCCCGGGGAGCCGTTGGCGAGAGGAGGACTTACCTGCAGCTGTAAGTATAAATACAGCGCGGGGTTTGCTTCTACAGAGGCCCGGGGAGCCGTTGGCGAGAGGAGGACTTACCTGCAGCTGTAAGTATAAATACAGCGCGGGGTTTGCTTCTACAGAGGCCCGGGGAGCCGTTGGCGAGAGGAGGACTTACCTGCAGCTGTAAGTATAAATACAGCGCGGGGTTTGCTTCTACAGAGGCCCGGGGAGCCGTTGGTGAGAGGAGGACTTACCTGCAGCTGTAAGTATAAATACAGCGCGGGGTTTGCTTCTACAGAGGCCCGGGGAGCCGTTGGCGAGAGGAGGACTTACCTGCAGCTGTAAGTATAAATACAGCGCGGGGTTTGCTTCTACAGAGGCCCGGGGAGCCGTTGGCGAGAGGAGGACTTACCTGCAGCTGTAAGTATAAATACAGCGCGGGGTTTGCTTCTACAGAGGCCCGGGGAGCCGTTGGCGAGAGGAGGACTTACCTGCAGCTGTAAGTATAAATACAGCGCGGGGTTTGCTTCTACAGAGGCCCGGGGAGCCGTTGGCGAGAGGAGGACTTACCTGCAGCTGTAAGTATAAATACAGCGCGGGGTTTGCTTCTACAGAGGCCCGGGGAGCCGTTGGCGAGAGGAGGACTTACCTGCAGCTGTAAGTATAAATACAGCGCGGGGTTTGCTTCTACAGAGGCCCGGGGAGCCGTTGGCGAGAGGAGGACTTACCTGCAGCTGTAAGTATAAATACAGCGCGGGGTTTGCTTCTACAGAGGCCCGGGGAGCCGTTGGCGAGAGGAGGACTTACCTGCAGCTGTAAGTATAAATACAGCGCGGGGTTTGCTTCTACAGAGGCCCAGGGAGCCGTTGGCGAGAGGAGGACTTACCTGCAGCTGTAAGTATAAATACAGCGCGGGGTTTGCTTCTACAGAGGCCCGGGGAGCCGTTGGCGAGAGGAGGACTTACCTGCAGCTGTAAGTGAACCCAAATCTGTAACGTTCCATCTCACTTCCAGAGAAGGATTCTGGTGGAAGCCTCTGATTGGTGGACGAGGATCAGAGGAAGCAGCTGATTGGCTTGTATTGTATTTGTATTGTAATTGTAAGGCTTTATTGTATTTGGATAAGGGGGAGAATGAAGGCCAGGGCAGTTTACTGTTCTGGATGTCAGATGTGGGAGGTCATGGAGTCTGAGTGCTCTCCAGACGTCCACATCTGCGCCAGGTGCATCGAGATGGGGCTCCTTAGGGACCGCGTTAGGAACCTGGAGCAGCAACTCGATGACCTCTGTCTGCTCAGGGAGAGCGAGGAGGTCATAGAAAGGAGTTACAGGGAGGTGGTCACTCCAAGACCACGGGAGACAGAAAACTGGGTCACAGTTAGGAAGGGCAATGGGCAGAGGCAGGGACTGGTGAGTACCCCGGTGGCTGTACACCTTGAAAATAAGTACTCATGTTTGAGTAAGGGTGGGGGAGACAGCCTACCTGGGGGCAGCGACAGCGGCCGGGCCTCTGGCACAAAGACCGGTCCGGTTGCTCAGAAGGGTAAGGAAAAGAAGGGGAGGGCAATTGTAATAGGGGACTCTATAGTCTGGGGGTCGGATAGGCGATTCTGTGGACGCAGACAGGAGTCCCGGATGGTAGTTTGCCTCCCTGGTGCCAGGGTCAGGGATGTGTCTGAACGTGTCCAAGAAATCCTGAAATGGGAGGGAGAGGAGCCTGAGGTTGTGGTGCATATAGGTACCAACGACATAGGTAAAAAAAGAGAAGAGGTCCTGAAAGAAGAATTTAGGGAGTTAGGTAGAGAGTTAAGGAGAAGGACTGGAAAGGTAACAATCTCAGGATTACTGCCTGTGCCACGCGACAGTGAGAGTAGGAATGGAGCGAGGTGGAGGATAAATGCGTGGACGAGGGACTGGTGCAGTGGGTATGGATTCAAGTTTCTGGATCATTGGGACCTCTTTTGGGGAAGGTGCGACCTGTACAGAAAGGACGGGTTGCACTTGAACTCAAGGGGGACCAATATCCTGGCGGGGAGATTTGCAAAGGCTACTGGGGAGACTTTAAACTAGTATGGTTGGGGGGAGGGACTCAAATTGGGAAAGCTAGCAGTCAGTGTGTGAAGCAGGGGGCAGAGAATGGTAGCACTCTGACCCAAAATGTAGGGGAGAGAGAAAAAAAAAGAAAATAATCAGAGAATAAGAGAGGGTGGGTTTCTTAAATCTGTATATTTTAATGCTAGGAGCATTGTAAGAAAAGTGGATGAACTTAGAGCCTGGATTGACACCTGGAAGTATGATGTTGTGGCGATCAGTGAAACATGGTTGCAGGAGGGCTGTGATTGGAAACTAAATATTCCAGGATTTCGTTGCTTCAGGTGTGATAGAATTGGAGGGGCAAGAGGTGGAGGTGTTGCATTGCTTATCAGGGAAGATATTACAGCAGTGCTTTGGCAGGATAGATTAGAGGGATCGTCTAGGGAGGCTATTTGGGTGGAACTGAGAAATGGGAAAGGGGTAGCAACACTTATAGGGGTGTATTATAGACCGCCAAATGGGGAGCGAGAATTGGAAGAGCAAATATGTAAGGAGATTGCAGATATTAGTAGTAAGCACAAGGTAGTGATTGTGGGAGATTTCAATTTTCCACACATAGACTGGGAAACACATTCTGTAAATGGGCTGGATGGGTTGGAGTTTGTAAAATGTGTGCAGGATAGTTTTTTGCAACAATACATAGAAGTACCTACTAGAGAAGGGGCGGTACTGGACCTCCTGTTAGGAAATGAGATGGGTCAGGTGGCAGAGGTATGCGTTGGGGAACAGTTCGGGTCCAGTGATCACAATACCATTAGTTTCAATATAATTATGGAGAGGGACAAAACTGGACCTAGGGTTGAGATTTTTGATTGGAGAAAGGCTAACTTTGAGGAGATGCGAAAGGATTTAAAAGGAGTAAATTGGGACAGTTTGTTTTATGGGAAAGATGTGGAAGAGAAATGGAGTACATTTAAAGGTGAAATTTTAAGAGTACAGAATCTTTATGTCCCTGTTCGGTTGAAAGGAAATCGTAAAAATTGTAAAGAGCCATGGTTTTCAAGGGAAATTGGACACTTGGTTCGGAAAAAGAGGGATATCTACAATAGTTATAGGCAGCATGGAGTAAATGAGGTGCTTGAGGAGTATAAAGAATGTAAAAAGAATCTTAAGAAAGAAATTAGAAAAGCTAAAAGAAGATATGAGGTTGCTTTGGCAAGTAAGGTAAAAGTAAATCCGAAGGGTTTCTACCGCTATATTAATAGCAAAAGGATAACGAGGGATAAAATTGGTCCATTAGAGAGTCAGAGTGGCCAACTATCTGCAGAGCCAAAAGAGATGGGGGAGATATTGAACAGTTTCTTTTCTTCGGTATTCACCAAGGAGAAGGATATTGAATTATGTGAGGTAAGGGAAACAAGTAGAGTAGCTATGGAAACTATGAGGATCAAAGAAGAGGAAGTACTGACACTTTTGAGAAATATAAAAGTGGATAAGTCTCCAGGTCCGGACAGGATATTCCCTAGGACATTGAGGGAAGTTAGTGTAGAAATAGCAGGGGCTATGGCAGAAATATTTCAAATGTCATTAGAAACGGGAATAGTGCCGGAGGATTGGCGTACTGCGCATGTTGTTCCATTGTTTAAAAAGGGGTCTAAGAGTAAACCTAGCAATTATAGACCTATTAGTTTGACGTCAGTGGTGGGCAAATTAATGGAAAGAATACTTAGAGATAATATATATAAGCATCTGGATAAACAGGGTCTGATTAGGAACAGTCAACATGGATTTGTGCCTGGAAGGTCATGTTTAACTAATCTTCTTGAATTTTTTGAAGATGTTACTCGGGAAATTGATGAGGGTAAAGCAGTGGATGTTGTGTATATGGACTTCAGTAAGGCCTTTGACAAGGTTCCTCATGGAAGGTTGGTTAAGAAGGTTCAATGGTTGGGTATTAATGGTGGAGTAGCAAGATGGATTCAACAGTGGCTGAATGGGAGATGCCAGAGAGTAATGGTGGATGGTTGTTTGTCAGGTTGGAGGCCAGTGACGAGTGGGGTGCCACAGGGATCTGTGTTGGGTCCACTGTTGTTTGTCATGTACATCAATGATCTGGACGATGGTGTGGTAAATTGGATTAGTAAGTATGCAGATGATACTAAGATAGGTGGGGTTGCGGGCAATGAAGAAGAGTTTCAAAGTCTACAGAGAGATTTATGCCAGTTGGAAGAGTGGGCTGAAAGATGGCAGATGGAGTTTAATGCTGATAAGTGTGAGGTGCTACATCTTGGCAGGACAAATCAAAATAGGACGTACATGGTAAATGGTAGGGAATTGAAGAATGTAGGTGAACAGAGGGATCTGGGAATAACTGTGCACAGTTCCATGAAAGTGGAATCTCATGTAGATAGGGTGGTAAAGAAAGCTTTTGGTGTGCTGGCCTTTATAAATCAGAGCATTGAGTATAGAGGTTGGGATGTAATGTTAAAATTGTACAAGGCATTGGTGAGGCCAATTCTGGAGTATGGTGTACAATTTTGGTCGCCTAATTATAGGAAGGATGTCAACAAAATAGAGAGAGTACAGAGGAGATTTACTAGAATGTTGCCTGGGTTTCAGCAACTAAGTTACAGAGAAAGGTTGAACAAGTTAGGGCTTTATTCTTTGGAGCGCAGAAGGTTAAGGGGGGACTTGATAGAGGTTTTTAAAATGATGAGAGGGATAGACAGAGTTGACGTGGAAAAGCTTTTCCCACTGAGAGTAGGGAAGATTCAAACAAGGGGACATGACTTGAGAATTAAGGGACTGAAGTTTAGGGGTAACATGAGGGGGAACTTCTTTACTCAGAGAGTGGTAGCTGTGTGGAATGAGCTTCCAGTGAAGGTGGTGGAGGCAGGTTCGTTTTTATCATTTAAAAATAAATTGGATAGTTATATGGATGGGAAAGGAATGGAGGGTTATGGTCTGAGCGCAGGTATATGGGACTAGGGGAGATTATGTGTTCGGCACGGACTAGAGGGGTCGAGATGGCCTGTTTCCGTGCTGTAATTGTTATATGGTTATATATGGTAACCATGAACAAGGTCTTTGTTCAAGATGTGGACTCTTATACATCGGCGAGACCAAACGTAGACTGGGCGATCATTTCGCTGAACACCTTCCCTCAGCCCGCCTGGACCTACCTGATCTCCCGGTTGCTAGACACTTTAATTCCCATTCCCACACAGACCTTTCTGTCCTAGGCCTCCTCCATTGTCAGAGTGAGGCTAAATGCAAATTGGAGGAACAGCATCTCATATTTCACTTGGGCAGCTTACACCCCAGTGGTATGAATATTGATTTCTTCCACTTCAAGTAACCCCTGCATTCCCTCTCTCTCCATCCCTCCCCCACCCAAGTCACACCAGCTTCTTGTTCTCACCCAGCAAACAGCTAACAATGGCCTATTTCCTTTATCATCGTTCTTTCATTCATTGTGCTTTATCTCTCCACATCACCGTCTATATCTCTTGTTTCCCTAACCACTGAAGAAGGGTCTCGACCCGAAACGTCACCCATCCCTTCTCGCCAGACATGCTGCCTGTCCCCGCTGAGTTGCTCCAGCATTTTTGTGTCTCTCTTTGGTTTAAACCAGCGTCTGCAGTTCCTTCCAACACATTATTTAAGTATCATTTTAGAATGAAAATTGGACACTTATGACAACCAGAAGCACATTACTTTTACAGAGGCTTCCCAAAACGTTGGGAAAGGCGGATTTATTGTATGAAGCGCTCAGATCCTTTTCCCTTACGCTCTCCCTATTAAGTGTTTTTTCAGGCCTTGTTGAGCAATGGGGACTGACTTTGGCCAGCCTTAATGTATACTTAATTACTAAGGAAGGTGGTCGCGTACTGAAGGTGTTGTTAATAATGTAATGTAAAACAGCTATTTTCTCGTTTTAAATTACCCACAGTTAAGGGGCTGTCCCACTTGGGCGACCTAATCCGCGAGTTCTGGCGAGTTTGCCCTCGACTCATACTCGCAGCATGGTTGACACGAGGTCCTAGGAGGTCTTTGTAACTCTCCTTTATGCTCGAGAGTAGTCCCCATGTACTCGAGGCCTCAACTAGGTCGCGGCGTATTTTTCAACGTTGAAAAATGCGCACGAGTTTAAAAAAAAGGTCACCATGGAAAAAATCAATATTTTTTTACTCGTAGGTTTAGTCGTAGTAGGTTGGCATGTTAGTCGTAGGTAATCGAGGGTAGTCGTAGATAGTCTTCATCATAGTCGAAGGGAGATCGAAGGAGGTCGTCTTCACTCTCCACTATTCGGTGTCCAATTTTCCCGGAGTTAGTCGTAGCTAGTCGAAGCTGGTCTTCAACATAGTCAAAGGAGGTCTTCAAGATGACACTTTTTCAAACTCTCCGGAACTCTTCCAAACTCGCCAATTAGTTTGCCCAAGTTGGACAGCCCCTTTAATGCTGGAAGCTCACTTTTAGCGTCATCAGTCGGCAGTTTAGTGAAGCATCACAAAATGTGTGGAGCCAGACTGGTGTAAATGAAATAGATGTTACAGAGGGATGCATCTACAGTGTAGACCGAAGCAAAGGGTGGGTGAACAGTGGCAATGGTGTTAAATGGAGCAGCCTTTTCCAGCAAGCATACATAGAGCTCGACATTCAAATGTTCCACCTATTCCCTGGCAACTCATAAAATCAGTCTTCCTTGAATTGCCCAGCATGTTGATTTCAAGAATGGAAACCATTTACGGATTGCAGCCTCAAAGATGTGACCCTTCATTGTAGCAGCAGGGATAATAGATAGCGTATTCTGTGGCACATCTTCACTTTGCTTCCTCTGAACAACAGGGTCTTGGTGAGACCACATCTGGAGTATTGCGTACAGTTTTGGTCCCCTAATCTGAGGAAAGACATTGTTGCCATAGAGGGAGTACAGAGAAGGTTCACCAGACTGATTCCTGGGATGTCAGGACTTTCATATGAAGAGAGACTGGATAGACTCGGCTTGGACTCGCTAGAATTTAGAAGATTGCGGGGGGATCTTATAGAAACGTACAAAATTCTTAAGGGGTTGGACAGGCTAGATGCAGGAAGATTGTTCCCGATGTTGGGGAAGTCCATAACTAGGGGTCACAGTTTAAGGATAAGGGGGAAATCTTTTAGGACCGAGATGAGAAAAACATTTTTCACACAGAGAGTGGTGAATCTCTGGAATTCTCTGCCACAGAAGGTAGTTGAGGCCAGTTCATTGGCTATATTTAAGAGGGAGTTAGATGTGGCCCTTGTGGCTAAAGGGATCAGGGGGTATGGAGAGAAGGCAGGTACGGGATACTGAGTTGGATGATCAGCCATGATCATATTGAATGGCGGTGCAGGCTCGAAGGGCTGAATGGCCTACTCCTGCACCTAATTTCTATGTTTCTATGAATATCCTCCAGCGATGTATCGAACAGCATTCTGAAGAAGTGTCCCGACCCGAAACCAGTCCATGTTCCCGAAACGTTGCCTATTTCCTTCGCTCCATAGATGCTGCTGCACCCGCTGAGTTCCTCCAGCATTTTTGTTTACCTTCGATTTTCCAGCATCTGCAGTTCCTTCTTAAACACTCCTCCTGCACCTATTGTCTATGTTTCTATCTGATGCATTCGTGCCATGTTGAATCTGATTTGTGGCTCTTTGACGTTGTGGCTCATGGTGTTGTTTTCCACTCTGCAGGGCGGCGGGTTTTTCTTCATCGAGCACGTGGCTGCCGCGAAGACAGGGTGGCTGCACTTCTTTCAACACGTGGTTCAGCCAGCGTGGCGTTACTTTGGCGACGGCTGCAGCCTGACCTGCGACACTGAGGCGCACCTCGAGAAAGCCAAATTCTCCAAGCTGCATTTGAAGTACTTCACGGAGCCGATGGCCTTCAGGCTGATCAATGACCATGTTGTTGGGTATGGAGTCAAATGAGAAAGTGGGCCACGTGACTACCTTACCGAAGGTGCTTTGTCTCTGGATTACGTATTGTCAATCCTAGCTGAATTTAGCGTTCATCAGTTAATTGCAAGAGTTGCTTAGATTAATTTTAATTCAGTCCTGTTAAGTTGGTGTGTTATGTAGTGGGGTGCCGCAAGGCTTGGTGCTGGGACCGCAGATATTTACAATATACATCAATGATTTGGATGAAGGGATTCAAAGTAACATTAGCAAATTTGCAGATGATGCAAAGCTGGGTGGCAGTGTGAACTGTGAGGAGGATGCTATGAGATTGCAGGGAGACTTAGACAGGTTGTGGAAGTGGGCAGATGCATGGCAGATGAAGTTTAATGTGGATAAATGTGAGGTTATCCACTTTGGTACCAAAAACAGGAAGGCAGATTACTATCTAAATGGCGTCAAGTTGGGAAAAGGGAAAGTACAACGGGATCTGGGGGTCCTTGTACATCAGTCTATGAAAGTAAGCATGCAGGTACAGCAGGCAGTGAAGAAAGCAAATGGTATGTTTGCCTTTATAACAAGAGGAGTCGAGTATAGGAGCAAAGAGGTCCTTCTGCAATTGTACAGACCCCTAGTGAGACCACACCTGGAGTATTGTGTGCAGTTTTGGTCCCCTAATGTGAGGAAGGACATTCTTGCTATTGAGGGAGTGCAGCGTGGGTTTACAAGGTTAATTCCCAGGATGGCGGGACTGCCGTATGCTGAGAGAATGGAGCAGCTGGCCATGTACACTCTGGAGTTTAGAAGGATGAGAGGAGATCTCATTGAAACATATAAGATTGTTAAGGGCTTGGGCACGCTGGAGGCAGGAAACATGTTCCCGATGTTGGGGGAGTCCAGAACCAGGGGCCACAGTTTAAGAATAAGGGTTCAGCCATTTAGAGCGGAGAAGAGGAAACACTTTTTCTCACAGAGAGTGGTGAGTCTGTGGAATTCTCTGCCTCAGAGGGCGGTGGAGGCAGGTTCTCTGGATGCTTTCAAGAGAGAGCTAGATAGGGCTCTTAAAAATAGTGGATATGGGGAGAAGGCAGGAACGGGATACTGATTGGGATGATCAGCCATAATCACATTGAATGGCGGTGCTGGCTCGAAGGGCCGAATGGCCTCCTCCTGCACCTATTGTCTATTGTCTATTTCTGACTTTCCCAAATCCTATATATCTCTTTTTTCCCCCCTTCTTGCCCCTCCCCTCTACGCCCCCACCTCATCTCCTTTCTGAAGGGACCTTCCTTTTACCCTGAGACTGTGCCCTCTGGTCCTAGACTCTCCCACTAGTGGAAACATCTTCTCCACATCCAGGCCTTTCAATATTCCATGGGTAACCTACATTGGAGACAGACACAAAAAGCTGGAGTAACTCATCAGGTCAGGCAGCATCTCTGGAGAGAAGGGATGGGTGACGTTTCGGATCACCCATCCCCGAAGTGTCACCCATTCCTTCTCTCCAGACATGCAGCCTGACCTGCTGAGTTACTCCAGCATTTTGTGTCTATCTTCAGTTTAAACCAGCATCTGCAGTTCCTTCCAACACATACCTTACATTGGTCATTGAATTCTCCACTTGTACGTAAGACCGCCAACCCCCCCTCCCCTCCCCTCTCTCTTTCTTGCTTTTATCCCCCCCCCCCCCCCGAGTCACCCTGTTCATTTCCCCTCCATTGTACACTCATCTCCCATCCCCCTTTTCATTTTACCCCCCCCCCCCCTCTTTACCCTCCCCTCCCACCTATTTTGCTCCCTCTGGCTTTACATTTCATTCCTCCTCTCGTCCACTTAACTGACGCTCCTTTTCACCTCCAGCCTTTGTTACTTGCTTACCCCCCCCCCCCCCCCCCCCCCCCGCCGTATGACTGTCAACCCCCTCCCCTCACCTGTATCCACCCATCACATGCCTGGCTTTGGGTAGATTGGAAAATGACCCCCACCCTCCCGTCTCCACCGGCCAGTGATGTGATGGACGCGGGGGTCTGGACCGATCGCTGACGTCCCACGTCCCACCCCCCACCCCCCCCCCCGGCAACGTCTTGTCCGTTTATTTGACTTTTCTGTTGAGCGGCAGTCGGTTCGTTGGCGTGTAGGCGGCGCCGCCTTTCGGGTAAGTAGCGTTTCGACAGAGCGGCCATTCAGTGAGTTTGCTTTTAGGCGACGTAGCCTTTTGGTTAGTTGGCTTTTAGGCTTCCCGCCCTTTCGGTTATTTGGCGTTTCGGCCTCGTTTCCATTTGGTTATTTGGCTTCCATTTCTTTGCTTCGGCATCTCGTCCGCACACGGTGGAAACAGGCCCAACTTGCACACTACATGCCCCAGCTATACTAGTCCCACCTGCCCGCGTTTGGTCCATATCCTTCCAAACTTGTCCTATCCAAGTACCTCTCTCACTGTTTCTTAAACGTTGAGATCCCGGAGAAAACCCACGCAGATCACGGGGAGAACGTGCAATCTCCGTACAGACAACGCCCGTAGTCAGGATGGAACCCGGGTCCCTGCGCTGTGAGGCAGCAACTCTACCGCTGCGCCACTGTGCGTCCCTCTCTTCATTTATTTCAGATTGCCAGCACCTACTTTCCTTTAAGTCACAAGTCATGGAGTGATACAGTGTGGAAACAGGCCCTTCAGCCCAACTTGCCCTCACTATCCAACATGTCCCAGCTACACTAGTCCCACCTGCCCACGTTTGGTCCATATCCTTCCAAACATGTCCTATCCATGTACCTATCTAACTGTTTCTTAAACGTTGGGATAGTCCCAGCCTCAACTACCTCCTCTGGCAGCTCGTCCCATACACCCACTACCCTTTGTGTGAAAAAGGTACCCCTCAGATTCCTATTAAATCTTTTTCCCCTTCACCTTGAACCTATGTCCTCTGGTCCTCGATTCCCTTACACTGGGCTAGAGACTCTGCATCTACCCGATCTATTCCTCTCATGATTTTGTACACCTCTATAAGATCACCCCTCATCCCCCTGCGCTCCATGGAATAGAGACCCAGCCTACTCAACCTCTCCCTATAGCTCACACCCTCTAGTCCTGGCAACATCCTCGTAAATCTTTTCTGAATCCTTTCAAGTTTGACAATATCTGTCCTATAACATGGTGCCCAGAACTGAACACAATATTCTAAATGCGGCCTCACCAACGTCTTATACAACTGTAACATGACCTCCCAACATCTATACTCAATACTCTGACTGATGAAGGCCAAAGTGCCAAAAGCCTTTTTGACCACCTTATCTACCTGCAACTCGACCTTCAAGGAACCATGCACCTGTACTCCTAGACCCCTCTGCTCTACAACACTGCCCAGAGGCCTACCATTCACTGTGTAGGTCCTGCCCTTGTTCAACATCCCAAAATGCAACACCTCACACTTCTCTGTATTAAATTCCATCAACCATTCCTCCGCCCACCTGGCCAATCGATCCAGATCCTGCTGCAATCGTTCACAACCATCTTCACTATCTGCAAAACCACTCACTTTTGTATCATCAGCAAACGTGCTCATCTTGCCCTGTATGTTCTCATCCAAATCTTTGATGTAGATGGCAAACAGTAACGGGCCTAGCCAGCATCGAACCCTGAGGCCCACCACTAGTCACAGGGTAATACTTATTGTGTATAAGCATTTATTCTCTGAAAGGCAATGCAATGGAGGGAATCTGCAATCTGAATGCAATGTAGTGAAGCACAACTAGGGAGCAGTGCTGAACCACTATACCTCTTTGGTGACCATCGGACTATCCTTGATCGGCTTTACCTTGCACTAAACATTACTCCCTTATCATGTATCTGTACACTGTAAATGGCTGGATTGTAATCATGTATTGTCTTTCCGCTGACTGGTTAGCACGCAACAAAAGCTCTTCACACGTGACACTAAACCAAACCGACAACAAACCAATCGGTAACATGAATCTTTATACTTATAAAAAAATGTTGGATTTTATATTTGATTATTTTAATAAATGCTTACCCAATAACCTCCGAGCCTCTGTGGGCCAGATTATTTTGCCTATTCACAAAATATTATTCTTTGATTTGAATTTACGTATATGCAGAATTATTATTTTTGTTTGAAACATAGGACTGACTGCATGTGGATAAACATTGCACTTATTAGACAGACCAATGGATCAGATCAAATGTGCCGGAAGGAACTGCAGAGACTGGTTTACACTGAAGATGGACACAAAGTGCTGGAGTAACTCAACGGGACAGGCAGCGTCTCTGGAGAGAAGGAATGGGTGACGTTTCGGGTCGAGACTCTTTTAGTTTAGAGATACAGCACGGAAACAGGCCGCACTGACCAGCGATCCCTGCACACTAACATTATCCCACACACACTAGGGACAATTTACACTTACACCAAGCCAATTTACCTACAGTTAACCGACCACCCCGCCAACTAGCACCGTCCCACACACACACTGGGGACAATTTACATTTTACAGAAGCCAATTAGCCTACAAACCTGTACATCATTGGAGTGTGGGAGGAAACTGGAGCACCCGGAGAAAACCCACGCAGGTCATAGATAGAAACATAGAAAATAGGTGCACGAGTAGAGGCCATTCGGCCCTTCGAGCCTGCACCGCCATTCAATATGATCATGGCTGATCATCCAACTCAGTATCCTGTACCTGCCTTCTCTCCATACCCCCTGATCCCTTTAGCCACAAGGGCCACATCTAACTCCCTCTTAAATTAGCCAATGAATTGGCCTCAACTATCTTCTGTGGCAGAGAGTTCCACAGATTTACCACTCTCTGTGTGAAAAACTTTTTCTCATCTCGGTTCTAAAGGATTTCCCCTTTATCCTTAAACTGTGACCCCTAGTTCTGGACTTCCCCAACATCGGGAACAATCTTCCTGCATCTAGCCTGTCCCAACCCCTTAAGAATTTTGTACGTTTCTATAAGATCCCCCTCAATCCTCTAAATTCTAGCGTACAAGCCGAGTCTATCCAGTCTTTCTTCATATGAAAGTCTTGACATCCCAGGAATCAGTCTGGTGAACCTTCTCTGTACTCCCTCTATGGCAAGAATGTCTTTCCTCAGATTAGGAGACCAAAACTGTACGCAATACTCCAGGTGTGGTCTCACCAAGACCCTGTACAACTGCAGTAGAACCTCCCTGCTCCTATACTCAAATCCTCTATGGCAAGAATGTCTTTCCTCAGATTTGGAGACCAAAACTGTACACAATACTCCAGGAGAATGTACAAACTTCGTACATACAGCACCCGTGGTCAGGATGGAACCCGGGTCTCTGGTGCTGTGAGGCAGCAACTCTACTGCTGCGCCTCCGTGCTGACTAATATCAGAAAGGGCAGCATCTTTTCATTCAACCTTCTGAAGGACTTGGTCGAAGGACGGATGAAGTGTCTTGCTTTTATTTACAGGCTGATAGAAATTAATGGGAAAGTGCTTGGGTTTAATGGCTGTCCAGTTCCTGGTACCACATTGGCAATTGATCCATGAGAAAATAACCCAGTGAACACAGTGGGCTATGTATTGTCCACCTTTCCTTCAACTCCTGAGAGAAATGATTACATGAGGCTTGAGTAACACTAAACTCAGGCCCAATGTCACCTCTCCGAATGTCAGCAATACTCACCTGGCGATAAATACAGGGTTAAAATCAACCGATTTGCATAATCATTAGGTCACCCTGATTCCTGGAATAAGCATAACATTCAATTATTCATTAAAAAATACAAGGAAGCCATTTAATATTAATCAGCCATAAACCTGCCAATAAAAAGTAATTACATAATCGACCAAATCATCATAATCATAATCATATTTTATTAGCCAAGTATGTTTTGCACCATACGAGGAATTTGATTTGCCATACGGTCATACAAATAAGCAACAAGACACACAAAATGCATTTTAACATAAACATCCACCACAGTGACTCCCACATTCCTCACTGCGATGGAAGGTGGAAAAAAGTTCAATCTCTTCCCTTCTTTCCTCTCCCGCGGTCGGGGGCCTCGAGCCCTCCGTTGCCGGGACAATCTTGGCTACTGTAGCTGGTGGTCGGGCCCTCCGCGTCGAGACGATCAAACTCCCACATCGGGGGGATCTCAGCTCCCCCGCGCCGGGCGATCGGACCCCGGGTCGGGGCGACGAGCCCCGACCCGGGGTCCGATCGCCCGGCGCGGGGGAGCTGAGACCGCCCCGACGCCCAATCTCCTGCGGCTTGGAGCGTGGTGGGGCTCCAAGTCAGTCCCGAGCGAGGCCTCCAACTCCATGATGTTAGGCCGCAGAGCGACCGGAGATACGATGCGGAAAACAATCTCATCTCCGGCAAGGTAAGAAAGAAATTGAAAAAATGTTTTGGGTCGAGACCCTTCTTCAGACTGAAAATCTGAAGGGTGTCGACCCGAAACGTCACCCATTCCTTCTCTCCAGAATTGCCAGTCCCGCTGAGTTACTCCAGCAATTTGGGTCTAAATGTGAATGACGATCACTTGATTTATTGATCTAGATTGGAGATAGCACAAGTGCTTAGCACATCACTCGTCTCACTTCTGTTCTTTGCAAACTTCTGGGTAGTTACGAAAACAGGGGGATAAAAACACTACCGCGGGCATGCATTTTCGGCGAGAGGCATCAGAACTGACCACACTTGGGAAGTAGCATTGATTGCATTTTGACTCGTCCAACAGTAACTCCAACAGGATGTGAAACTCATTCTGCTAACAGCAAGGTTCGGTTCGTCAGATGTCATTGCATTGGTGTCAACTCGAAATGATCAGCTCAATCCAACACATCACATCCCAAGGAGACGTACAAGGCTGGGGAGTCCCGACCCGAAACATCGTCTGTCCGTTCCCATCCACAGAAGCTGCCTGGTCCATCAAGCTCCTCGAGAACTTTCATCATTGAGAAACATTTGATTAGTACGGGTCAGCTCGACATAGACTACAAGACCTACACCAAACCCAAACCAATTAAGAGCAGACGAGGGCATTCGATCCAATTTGTGATCCCAGCTACAAAGGCAGATGTGTACAGCAATTCGTTCTTCCCCCGCACAATTAAAGCATGGAATAATCACCACCCTACTATAGTTACCCAACCAGATGCAACTAAATTTAAAGTAGCTCTTTCTTCCCAATAACCCTTTCTGGCTTAAGCCCTCCCTCCACCACCAGTTTAAATTCCATTTGGAATATTTTGGAGGACCAAGAAACCAAGAACCAAGAACGGGTGCCAGGGGTTACGGGGAGAAGGCAGGAGAATGGGGTGAGGGGGGAGAGATAGATCAGACATGACTGAATGGCGGAGTAGACTCGATGGGCCGAATGGCCTAATTCTGCTCCTATCACCTATGACCTTATGAAACACACCCGCAAACCTACTGCAAGGACACCAATTGATTCTTGAAGGGGACTGTCCCACTTTCACGACCTTTTTTACTCGTGGACATTTTTCATCATGCTGGAAAAACACCCCGACCTACTTGATGCCACGAGTACCTACGACTAGGTACTCTTCCCCATAGTTCTTCAGGAGTTCTTCCCCACAGCCATCACCCATTCAAACAAAACTCTGAACATTAATAGCCCATTATCTGTTTAGTTGCACTTTATCTGTTTTATTTATTGATGTGTGTATATATTTATACAATGGTATATGGACACACTGATCTGTTCTGTATTCATGCCTTCTATATTCTGTTGTGCTGAAGCAAAGCAAGAATTTCATTGTCCTATCTGGGCCACGTTTTGGTGAGGTCAGTTGTATGATTTTACCAGCTTGCATGCAACGCAAAGCATTTGGATCTATGGAAGAAATGGACAGACAATGTCCATTTGGCAGGGTAGGGTGATCATTTTATCTTTCACCTGATTATCTTGCCAGCTATTGGGAACAGCTCCATCCAAGATCACAAGAAATCGCAGCGAATTGTGGACGCAGCCCAGACCATCACACACAAACTAACCCCTCTTCCATCGACTCCATCTACACCTCACGATGCCTCGGCAAGGCCAGCAGCATCATCAAGGACCAGTCTCACACCGGCCACTCCCTCGTCTCCCCTCTCCCATCGGGCAAGAGGTACAGAAGTGTGAAAACGAACGCACACCTCCAGATTCAGGGACAGTTTCTTCCCGGCTGTATCAGGCAACTGAACCGTCCTCTCACCAACTAGAGAGCTGTCCTGACCTCCCATCTACCTCAGTGGAGACCCTCGAACTGAATCGGACTTCAATATTATATCTTTGCACTAAATGTTGTGCCCTTTATCCTCTTATCTGCGCCCTGCGGACATCTTGATTGTATTTGAACCCTATTTTCTTTGACGCAAACGGAAGCTTCTCTTTGTACTTCGGCATATGTGACAATATTAAACAAATAGCCAGACTAAGAGTGATTGAAGAGAAGAGAGTCAGATTCCCAGCCGATCGCTTGCCTTTCATAGCTGGAGCACAACAGGATAAAATGAACAGACACAGCACAGCTCAGAGAGTGAGTTTCATCTGTGCAGCATAATGTTAACACACAGTGCACTTTACTGAATGAACAATCACAAATAATTGATTTATTAAACAGAATGGGTAATAGAAAATGTAACAACACAAATGACTGGATTTTGAGAAGAATTTAAAATGGTGGTAACTCCTCTCGTTCAACTGCAAGAATCATTTTGCATTATTTCTATTGTTTCTAATTTAGAGGGAGAGTCTAACAAAAACTTAACACCTATGCTAGATAGAGTCACAGGGTGATACCGTGTGGAAACAGCTTTGGCCCAACTTGCCCACACAGGCCAACCATACCCAGCTACACCAGTCCCACCTGCCCATGTTTGGTCCATATCCTTCCAAACCTGTCCTATCCATGTACCTGTCTAACTGTTTCTTGAGATAGTCCCAGCCTCAACTACCTCCTCTGGCAGCTCATTCCATACGCCCACCACCCTTTGTGTGAAAAAGTTACCCCTCAGATTCCTATTAAATCGTAACCCTATGTCAGATATACTAGAAGAGACGGATGCTTCAATTAAACAAAAACACTTATTGAAGTTTAGATGGGGCGTCACGGTGGAGTTGCTGCCTCACAGCGCCAGAGACCCGGGTTCAATCCTGATTATGGGTGCTGTCTGTACGGAGTTTGCACGTCCTCCCGTGACCATGTGAGTTTACTCCAACATTCCAAAGACGTGTTAGTTTGTAGGTTAATTTGGCTTCTGTAAAAATTGTCCCTAGTGTGTGGGATAGAACTAGTGTACATGTGAACATTCGTCGGTGCGGACCCGGTATGCTGAAGGGCCTGTTTCAACACTATCTCTAAAACTAAACTAAACTAAAATCCCCCTGCTGACCAATCTCCAGAGAAGCAGTGGCATTGGGAATTCATACCTTAGTTTAGTTTAGAGATACAGCGCGGAAACAGGCCCTGTGGCCCGCCGAATCTACGCCAACCCACACACCAACACTATCCCACACACTGGGGACTATTTACCAAAGCCAATTTTCCAACAAATCCACATGTCTTTGGAGTGTGGGTGGAAACCAGAGCAACCGGAGAAAACCCACGCGGGTCATGGGGAGAACATGCAAACTCCACACAGACAGCAACTATACTGCTGCTCCACCGTGTCCTGTCATTGGCATTGCAGTTTCATGAACAAAAATAGTCACACTACAATTTGTATGCACCAACAATTTTTTGCAACTTTAACTCTTAAACGTTAGCTTTAAGGGCTTATTTGATGGAGTAAAATCCCATTTTTTTCTTAATGTTCTTTGAACGCTTTGGTGGGCCAGCCATGAATATTGGAAGCAGCGTCTCACATTAGTGAAGTTCTCTCCTTAAAACTGAACAATGCTACCATCCTACCATCGGGTGGCACGAAATGTGAACTGCTGCTTGTGAACGGGCCATTTCACAACCCATTGAAGTTATAACTGATCATAATTATTCTACAGAAAACGGATTGATGTGTGTTGGTCATCATCTTAGCTAACAGATTGTCAAAAAATGCAATAAAAAGGGACAGAAGATGCTGGTTGAGAGATACAAAGAGCTGGAGTAACTCAGCAGGTCAGGCAGCATCTGTGGAGAACATGGATAGGTGATGTTTTGGGTCGGGACCTTTCTATGATTGTAGGGTGGGGAAGGGGGGAAATAAAGCTTGAAGAGAGGAGGTGCAGGACAAAACCGAGCAGGTAATAGGTTGATACAAGTGAGGAGCTTTTTTCTCATTCAGATGGTTGGACAAAAGTCGGAGATGAAATGACAGAGGGTGTGAGAGGGTCTCTTGTGATTCCCACATCACACCACCATTTTGTGCCTTGCTGTCCGTCATTAGGTCACCCACTATGTCATAGAGTGATACAGTGTGGAAACAGGCCCTTCGGCCCATCTTGCCCACACCGGCCAACATGTCCCATCTACACTAGTCCCACCTGCCCGCGTTTGGCCCATATCCCTCCAAACCTGTCCTATCCATGCACCAAAGATAGACACAAAAAGCTGGAGTAACTCAGCGGGGACAGGCAGCATCTCTGGAGAGAAGGGATGGGTGACGTTTCGGGTCGAGACCCTTCTTCAGACTGGTTAGGGATAAGGGAAACGAGAGATATAGAAGGTGATGTAGAGAGATAAAGAACAATGAATGAAAGATATGCAAAAAAGTAACGATGATAAAGTAAATAGGCCATTGTTAGCTGTTTGTTGGGTGAGAACAAGAAGCTGGTGCGACTTGGGTGGGGGAGGGATGGAGAGAGAGGGAATGCCGGGGCTACTTGAAGTGAGAGAAATCAATATTCATACCACTGCCCAGGTGAAATATGAGATGCTGTTCCTCCAATTTGCGTTTAGCCTCACTCTGACAATGGAGGAGGCCTAGGACAGAAAGGTCTGTGTGGGAATGGGAAGGAGAATTAAAGTGTTTGGCAACGGGAGATCAGGCGGGCTGAGCGAAGGTGTTCAACAAAACGATCGCCCAGTCTACATTTGGTCTCGCCGATGTATAAGAGTCCACATCTTGAACAACGGATACAGTAGATGAGGTTGGAGGAGGTACAAGTGAACTTCTGCCTTACATGAAAGGACTGTCAGGGTCCCTGGACAGAGTCGAGGGAGGAGGTATAGAGACAGGTGTCGCATCTTCTGCGGTTGCTGGGGAAGATACCTGGGGAAGGGGTGGTTGGGGTGGGAATGGATGAGTTAACCAGGGAGTTTCAGAGGGAACGGTCTCTGCGTTGGAGGTGGCGGAAATTTTGGAAGATTATGTTTTGTATGCGACGACTGATCAATAGTTTATGCAACATCAGTCTATTTCCCGTGATGGAGACTGTGAGATCAAGAAAGGGGAAGGAGGTGTCTGGCATGGTGGCGCAGCGGTAGAGTTGCTGCCTTACAGCGAATGCAGCGCCGGAGACCCGGGTTCGATCCCGACTTAGGGTGCTGTCTGTACAGAGTTTGTACGTTCTCCCCATGACCTGCGTGGGTTTTCTCTGAGATCTTTGGTTTCCTCCCACACTCCAAAGAATTACAGATTTGGAGGTTAATTGGCTTGGTAAATGTACAAATTGTCCCTAGTGTGTGTAGGATAGTGTTAATATCCGGGGATCGCTGGTCGGCGCCGAAGGGCCTGTGTCCGCGCTGTATCTCTAAACTAAACTAAATTTGAGTGCAAGATGAAAATTGGTGGTGAAGTTGATGAAGTCCATGAGTTCTGCATGGGCGCAGGAGGTAGCACCGATGCAGTCTTCAATGTAGCGGAGGTAGAGTTCGGGGATAGGGCCAGTGGACGCCTGGAACAGGGATTGTTCGACGTACCCTACAAAGAGGCAGGCATCGCTGGGGCCCATGCGGGTGCCCATAGCTATGCCTTGGACTTGGAGGAAGTGGGAGGAGTCAATGGAGAAGTTGTTGAGGGTGAGGACCAGCTCCGCTAGGTGGAGTAGAGTGTTAGTAGAGGTTGTGTGGTCGAGGAAGAATGTGGAGTTTTCCTCATCATTTGGCCCTTGACCCACAGTGACTAATTAAAGAAAGACACATATTCAATTTAACATCCTTTTTTTTAATATTGTGTAACAATGCTTTGAAATACATCCATATTCTTTCAAGTTGACCCTGACAGATTGAGAACTTTAAAAAATCAAAAGACATGACATAAATATTTCATATAGAAAGCATTGCATTGAGGTAGAAATTGTTATGGGTAATGATAAAGCATAGAACAAAAAGACTGCTTTTGGAAGTCGTACCATTTGGACAACTAATCCTTTATCCACATGTATACATTCAGTTCACCAATGAAGTCCTAACATGTTGCTAATTGTCTCCTTGCAGTTAATACCATCTAATCCAGGCAACATTCTGGCAAGCCTCTTCTGCACCCTCTCCAAGGCCTCCACACCGTTCCTGTAATGGGGGCGACCAGAGCTGCAGGTATTGCCTAAACTGTTTCAAGGTTTCAAGTTTATTGTCACATGTACCAATTGAGGTACAGTTATATTTCAGTTACCATACTAAGCCATACTAAGTGAAAAGCAACAGGACACACAACCACATAAAAGTTAACATATACATCCACCACAGTGGATTCCACATTCCTCACTGTGGTGGAAGGTTATAAAGTTCAATCTTCTTCCTTTTGTTCTCCCACGGTCGGGGCGGTCAAATCATCCGCAGTCGGGGTGATCAAAGCCCCCCCATAGATGAAGAAACGAAGCCCCCGATGGGGTGATTGAAACTCCCGTGTCAGGGCGGTTGAAACTCTCTCCGCGGCACGGAGCTCCCGAGTCGGTCTCTTCTTCCCAGAGACCGCGGGCTTCACAATGTTAAAGTCCCCGCTGTTGGAGCTTCGATCGCCGGCAAAGGGATCGCAAGCTCCGCGATGTTAAAGTCCCGCAGACTCCCGCGGCTTGGAGCGCTGGGTCGGTCTCCACGAAAGGCCGCCAACTCCACGATGTTAGGCCGCAGTACGGACGGAGATACGACACGGAAAAAATCACATCTCCGTCGAGGTAAGAGATTGAAAAAAAGTTTCCCCCCAACCCCCCCCCCCCACATAAAACAAACCAAGGAACACTAAAACATACTTTTTAACACATGCTAAAAATATCAAAAAGAAAGGACAGACAGACTGTTGGCGAGGCAGTAGGCATTGTCTAAAGTTTAAGATCTTTCATCACACAGCAGCATGCAGTATGATTTTAAAAAAAACACCTATTTAGTTCAAGACGTTGCATCACAGCCTGGTTCAGCAACTCGAACGCCCAGGAGCAAAGGAGACTGCAAATAGTGGTGAACACTGCCCAGTCCATCACATCACGGGTACTGACCTCCCCACCATCGAAGGGATCTACAGGAGTCGCTGCCTCAAAAAGGCAGCCAGCATCATCAGAGACCCACACCACCCTGGCCACGCTCTCATTTCAACCCTGCCATCGGGAAGAAGGTACAGGAGCCTGAAAACTGTAACATCCAGGTTCAGGAATAGCTACTTCCCCACAGCCATCAGGCTATTAAACATGACAACCACCATCTAAACTCCAAACTACATAGACTTGGGGACATTATTTATCTTTGCACTATTATTGCTTGTTTATTATATATTGTTTGGAGCTTATTTGGAGGTTGCAGTGTTTAGTAGTCTCATGATAAAAATATATATATACTGAACTTTTGTTGTTGATTATTATGGTGTTTACAGTGTTCTCTGGATACACATTTGTTGTACTGCTGCAAGTAAAAATGTCATTGTTCCACTTTGGGACATTTGACAATAAAACACTCTTGATGGGCCTGTCAAACTTGCCGATTTTTTAGGCAACTGCCGGCGACTGTCATAGTCGTTGCAGGTCGCCGAAAAACCGGCGACAACCTTCGTCATCCTGGCAACAACCTACAACAGCACGCACGTCAGGAGAAGTCAAGCTACGCTCAATGGCGCCAAACCCACTGTCGGCGAAAAATTTTCACCAGGTTGAAAATTTAGCGGCGACCAGAAACGCTACTGAGGAGACTACGCCCGACATCCACCAGCGAACATGTGGTGACAAACTAGTCGCCTGTAGTTGCCTTTTTTTTAAATCGCCTGTGGGACAGGCCCAAGACTCTTGACTCTTGACAATTTCTAACAGTAGAGGCTTTTTGTTTTATACAGTGTCATCAGCCTACATCACTCAGTGATTCAGTGTTGGGATTGTATATGACTCTACCAAACAGTTTCATGAACGATGCCTTTTTGTTAATGTTTAGTTCACAGATCACAGCAGTCAATCGAGATGCAGAGCTAAATATACCCAGGTGCCAGGAATTGGGAGAAAACCCAAGTTAATTGTGGTAAATTGTGAAATAGTCATTTCATCGCACAGATACTTTCCTTGTTTACCCTTTGAACCAATCAAAGAAACATTATTATTGCAGACAGGGAACTTCTTGAAGGCAAATTAAACATGGAAAAATTGGTGCAGGAATAGGCCATTCGGCCCCCCACGGCCGAATGGGCCAAATGGCCTATTCATGCATCAATCTTTCCATGTTTAATTTGCCTTCAAGAAGTTCCCTGTGAGGAGGATGCTAGGAGGCTGCAAGGTGACTTGGATAGGTCAAACGTGAGAAACTTAGGTAGAGACCTGTTGTTTAAGAAGGAACTGCAGATGCTGGAACAATCAAAGGTGGACAAAAATGCTGGAGAAACTCAGCGGGACAGGCAGCATCTATGGAGCGAAGGAATGGGTGACGTTTCAGGTCGAGACCCTTCGTCAGCTTAATTCAGTTTAGTTGAGCATAGCGTTTAGTTTATAGTTATATTGGTTGGCGCAGACTCAGTGGGCCAAAGAGACAGCTGGTCGGCGTGGACTCGGTGGGTCGAAGGGCCTATTTCCATGCTGTATCTCCAAACTAAAAAAGTGGGAATGTGGGATGAAACCGGAGCACACGGAGAAAACGCGTACAGGTCACGGGGAGAAGGTACAAACTCCGTAGAGACAGCACCCATGGTCAGGATGGAACCCGGGTCCCTGGCGCTGTGAGGCAGCAACTCTACCGCTGCGCCACCGTGTGTGCCCATGTTAGCGGAGTACAAATGGAAACTCTTCGAGCACTTTGTTACTTCATTCCCTTCTAAAGCATCGTGGGCAGTTCCATCAATCACGGAGCACTCTCGGAAATACTGAAGGAATGAGCAACCTTTGAGCCAACCGTTGCCAAAGTTTGACAGTGTGTGTCCAAACAAGCATGTCTTAAAGGGCAAGGCATTAAAGAGGTACTACAAGCCAAATACATGTAAAAGGAGAGAACAAAATTCAACGTCAATCCATCTATATGTTGCAATTATAATACAGTTCTTTGTCATAAATCAAAAAAACTTCAATGCATTCAAAGTCAAATACCAAAGCAACTTGGATTTTTAAGTAAATTATAAATGTATTAATATTCGTTCACTAACTAACTAAGCCTTTTAAGGTTACTTAGACACGGCTAAAAATGGCCTGTGATATCTTCCCTTGTACAGAATTACCAGTCACATTTCCACATTGTATACATGCCCAATATGCTATATTAAAGCCCGGAGATGATGATGTACACTTTGTTTCATTTTTCAAATCCTCTTTCTTGATCGCGTAGACTCTTCATTTAATTTCACAGATAACCTCCGATAATTCATCCAGGTCGGCATTTTCATTTCAGAGCCTAGATAACAAATGCTGGTACATCTTGCACTCTGACAAGAGGAGCCCCATTGTATCATCAACTGGCCGTAGACCTCCTAGCAAGGGGTCTCTGGATAGTGCAATGAAAAAGGCAAGGCTGGTATTTCTTCCAAGAGACAGCAATGTTAATCAAAAAACCTTACATCTGCCACAGCAGAGATCAGGCCTACATGGTTTCAGCTCGTCTCGATCAGCTTACAGCTAACTTATACTCAACCTGTTCCACATAGTTCATTATATTCCTTTGAAGTTAATAATCACAGGTTTCCTGAGCACGTGAAGAAAATATATTATCAAACAACTGAGAGTGAGAAACAACGTCTACTCATTGGCGCAGCGGTAGAGTTACTGCCTCACGGCGCCCGAGACCCAGGTTCCATCCCGACTACGGGTGCTGTCTGTACGGAGTTTGCTCGTTCTCCCCGTGACCTGCGTGGGTTTTCTCCGGTTTTCCTCCAACATGCTAAAGACGTGCGGGTTTGTAGGTTAATTGGCTCCTGCAAAATTGTCTCTCGAGTGTGGGATAGAATTAGTGTATGGCGTGATCGTTGGTCGGCGTGGACTCGATGGGCTGAAGGGCCCATTTCCATCGCTGTATCTCTAAACTAAACTAAAAGCCTGCTCTTCACCTCAGCTGAGATGAAACACTTACTGATTGATTGATCGAATGGAATACAGCATGGAAATATACCTTCATATTTTTTATAATATAGTCCCTTTTTGAAATGATCATTCCCAGAAACATTATCTTCTCAAGGCCACACTGCATTAGCTCTGAAGTCATCTTCAGCAATGATCTCACCAGATGTCAAACATGTGATCATTTTCACTGTGCTTAAGAAGGAACTGCAGATGCTGGAAAATCGAAGGTAGACAAAAATGCTGGAGAAACTCAGCGGGTGAGGCAGCATCTATGGAGCGAAGGAAATAGGCGACTTTTCGGGTCGAGACCTTTCTTCACTGTGCTTCTTAGTTTCTGTGGTCTCAGCATTTAGTTTAGAGACACAGCATGGAAACAGGCCCTTCGGCCCACCGAGTCCGTGCCGACCAGCGATCACCCGTTCACACACACACTAGTTCCGTGTTATCCCACTTTCTCATCCACTCCCTACACACGAGGGGGCGATCAACCTACAAACCCGCACGACTTTGGGATGTGGGAGGAAACCGGAGCACCCGGAGAAAACCCGCACAGTCACAGGGAGAACGTGCAAACTCCACACAGACAGACAACCCCAAAAGCCACGATCAAACCGGGGTCTCTGGTGCTGTGAAGAAGGTTATAGATTATAGAATACAACTGTGGCAATAAATAGCAAAGCAATCCTGAGGGAAATGTAATGATCTCATGAGGTTGATTTGGGATGAGTTGAATCGTTTTGATTCAGGAATACTCCAAGTCTCTCGACAGCAACTAACCTCGAAAATGTTACGTCTATCTGCAGAAATGGCGTCCACTGATTCTCTGCCATTTGCCCTTGGTGGGAACGGACAGGAGACATTCGATGCAACTTCTTTGCTCATTGTCCTGCCCGTTCGCCCCCTCTGCAAGCGTCCACGACCGTTGTGTCAGACACATGATCCAAACAAACAGCTTCAGATCCTTTGGCGAAACGCTGGGGCGGATTTTGCAAAAAGCGTCTTCAAAGTCCTTGTAGGTGGCGGGCTTCGAGTGCGACGCCCGCCATCCCCTCGGCCCAGGGCAACCTCTCGGCAGAGCAGCATCAGGTCACTCCCCGAATATCCCTCGGTGTTCTGAACAACCAAGCTAATTTCCCCCTCACTCAGGCAATGGTCCTGTTGGGCCAACGTGTAGAGTAAAATCTGCCGCATCGCTCTGAATCAGGTGGGGAGATATAGAGCCGCTTTATAAACATAGAAACATAGAAATTAGGTGCAGGAGTAGGCCATTCGGCCCTTCGAGCCTGCACCGCCATTCAATATGATCATGGCTGATCATCCAACTCAGTATCCCGTACCTGCCTTCTCTCCATACCCTCTGATCCCCTTAGCCACAAGGGCCACATCTAACTCCCTCTTAAATATAGCCAATGAACTGGCCTCGACTACCCTCTGTGGCAGGGAGTTCCAGAGATTCACCACTCTCTGTTTGAAAAAAGTTCTTCTCATCTCGGTTTTAAAGGATTTCCCCCTTATCCTTAAGCTGTGACCCCTTGTCCTGGACTTCCCCAACATCCGGAGCAATCTTCCTGCATCTAGCCTGTCCAACCCCTTAAGAATTTTGTAAGTTTCTATAAGATCCCCTCTCAATCTCCTAAATTCTAGAGAGTATAAACCAAGTCTATCCAGTCTTTCTTCATAAGACAGTCCTGACATCCCAGGAATCAGTCTGGTGAACCTTCTCTGCACTCCCTCTATGGCAATAATGTCCTTCCTCAGATTTGGAGACCAAAACTGTACGCAATACTCCAGGTGTGGTCTCACCAAGACCCTGTACAACTGCAGTAGAACCTCCCTGCTCCTGTACTCAAATCCTTTTGCTATGAAAGCTAACATACCATTCGCTTTCTTCACTGCCTGCTGCACCTGCATGCCCACTTTCAATGACTGGTGTACCATGACACCCAGGTCTCGCTGCATCTCCCCTTTTCCTAGTCGGCCACCATTTAGATAATAGTCTGCTTTCCTGTTTTTGCCACCAAAATGGATAACCTCACATTTATCCACATTATACTGCATCTGCCAAACATTTGCCCACTCATCCAGCCTATCCAAGTCACCTTGCAGTCTCCTAGCATCCTCCTCACAGCTAACACTGCCCCCCAGCTTAGTGTCATCCGCAAACTTGGAGATATTGCCTTCAATTCCCTCATCCAGATCATTAATATATATTGTAAATAGCTGGGGTCCCAGCACTGAGCCTTTCGGTACCCCACTAGTCACTGCCTGCCATTGTGAAAAGGACCCGTTTACTCCTATAAAGTATCGATGAATGGTCTCCTCGATGTCATCCGGGTGCCTGGTGCCCCCGGTGACGATAATGTGGTCACTGCTCGAGTTCACCGACAGTAACTTGGCCTTGATGGAGTTGAGGTGAAGGCTTTCTTCACCCACAGGAGTGGAGAGCATGAGGTCGAGTTCGTTGATGAAGATGACGGATGGCTGGCGAGAGCGGGCTATGAGGAACATGGTCTGCAGGATCATCTCCCCGTCGCCCTTCCACTTGGAGACGAAGGACGAGCCGCTGACCTTGAGGAAGGTGGCCCCCAGGTGGGTGGCGATGCACCTTGTGAGCATCGTCTTGCCCCCGCCGCATGGGTCCGAAGAGCAAGATGCTTTTGGGCACTCTGCCGGCCCGGTTGTAGGCTCCGGGCCGCAGCAAGGGCCACAGTACCTGCTCTTCGATCAGCGCCTTTGCTGGCTCCAGCCCGGCGATATCACCCCACTGCACGGGGGGGGGGGGGGGGGCTGCAGTCCACTATTTCATTGGTGACCAGGCTGAGCAGTTGGGAGTCCAGGCCCCTCAGTTGCTCCTCCAGGTGATCGCTCGCTGTGACCGTCTCGACCCTCTGATGCTGCAGCCGGTAGCCTAGAACGTGGCCCTGCCCGCCGGTCGCTTCCCCGCCCAGCAACGCGGGCGTAAATGCCTCGCTGGAGCCCGGCGGATGCGCCAACTGCCCGCCGTTGTACGCCGAGGGCATCGCCCCTTTCCTCTCGCGGTCTCTGCACTTGTAGGCCGGGTCACCCACCACGTGCTGCTTCTTCCCCTTGAACTCGCCGAGCGATCCGTCACCGCTCCCGGCGAAGCCGCCGCCATGACACGCGCCGCCCGGCGTCTGGTAGGAGTCCGCGGCCACGCGCGGTTCCCCGTAACCGTATCTGCTCACTTCCTCTTTCGGATTCACGTCAAAGGCTTTCCTCTTCGACCCGTTGGGGACAGGAGACAAGGGGCCCGTGCTCAAGCTGTAGCTTTGGTACCTAGGGACTATTGACGGGCGGGACGCGGGAGGAAGGTGGACTCCCGAGTAGCCGGGCCCGATGCTTGACTGGGAATGGTAGTGGTTGGATGGGTAGTTGTACAGTGAGTTCACGCCCGCTAAAGTCGAATTGTAAGATGGGCCGATGGTGGTCATGGGATGGACTGGCTGCAGAAGACTTGAACCGTTCAAGGACGAGGTGAGGGAAGAGGAAACTGCCGCCGTTGCTTGGCTACAGTAGTTGGAGGGTAAATACGTGGCACCGTAACCTGGTGAACATTCCTGAGAAGTTCCGATGGGCACAAGGCAGGACTGGATGCGTGGAGTAGGGGCATAGAGGAGCAAGATAGACCACTCCTCGAAAAACGCGTAGTATCACGTGTGTGATTGTCGACGCCATTTTATTGAGCATTATTTTGGGCTTCCCCCACACTGTCATGGCGTCCTCATGTAAATCTTCATCTCACTGATCCGCTATCAATTGTTCTAATCGTAAATCTAAACGACCAGACCTGTCATTCTTTAGGTTCCCCGATAAAAAAGAAAGGTAAAAAAATATTATTTTTTTTTGTCGATATTCTGTGGTGAAAATGTTAATTTCTGTTCTCCCATCAATGGCCATTGGGAAACTAGGTTTGTCGGTACATTAGAAAGTTAGTAGACTTATTTTTAATAGATCTTACCACAATAATAAAGACAATTTTAACACTTCTGTACGTTTTTGGTTTTGTTCTTGTAAGGGATTGGTCTCCAAAATATGGCCCGCGGGACACATTAGGCCCAGTGACCACGGGATTTTTCGAGCTCAGATTCAAGTCCGAGAACGCGGCGGCTGTTACCCGTTATGTCCCTCGAATTGTCGAGACATCACAAGCAAAGATCACAAGCCCGCCGTGAAGAAGGGTGCAATCAAATATTATACAACTCTGCTCTATCATCTTTGGGTGCAATGGTGGGCCGGGGGGTTCGGCGGTGGCGGCCGCAATCAAAGGAACGAGAGGAGCTCTGCTCTATAATCTTTGGTCGGAATGGGACGGCTGCACGTTATAATGTGTTATCGTTCCACTCCCTCTCCCCCTTCTGCCTGTCCCCCTTCTCCCTCTCCCCCCTTCTCCCTCTCCCCCCTTCTCCCTCTCCCCCCTTCTCCCTCTCCCCCCTTCTCCCTCTCCCCCCTTCCCCCTCTCCCCCCTTCCCCTTCTCCCCCTTCTCCCTCTCCCCCCTTATCCCTCTCCCCCCTTTTCCCCTTCTCCCTCTCCCCCCTTCTCCCTCTCCCCCCTGCTCCCTCTCTTCTCTCGATCTCTCTTCTCTCGATCTCTCTCTCCCTCTCGATCTCTCTCTCTCTCCCTCTCTTCTCTCGATCTCCCTCCCTTCCCTCTCTCCCTCCCTTCCCTCTCCCTCCCTTACCTCTTCGTGAGAGTTGGCAGCTCTGCTATGCCTTGGGTCCAAAAGAGGATAGAAAGAAAATACTTAATGGTCTTTGTAAGAAGATTTTAATAAGCTCTTCTACATTTAAGGTAAATTGACATATTAGAGGCAAAAAGCATCTTCAATATACAGGTCTCTCCAGTCGCGTGTCGCTTAAAGAAATGGCGGCCGTGACGTTCCGTCACGTACTACACGTCAGTCCATTGGATTTCGGAGGAGTGGTCTATCTTGCTCCTCTATGATCTTTGGTACCACCCGCGTTGCTTGGGTAGCAAGCTTCAGCCACCATCCCAACACTGCCATTTACTGGTGGGAGGGCGGAACTGCTTCTTGCTTTATTGCCAGCGAGCCCATTGTCCATCGCGTTTGCCGCTAAGGTGCCAGGCTCACGGAGGGCCATTTGCCAGGCATCGCTTTCATTCTTTGCTTCGTTCGTCGGCCCAAGGGGGGCGTCCGCGTACGCACCCAGCTCCGGCCTCTCATACGCAGGGCTCACAATCCCAGAGTACTTCTCCGCATACTTCTTGAGCAGATTGGAGGCCGTCAGGGCGGAAATGTCGTCATTCGCCCACTCGTAGCGGGGGTGCTGCTGAACGAGGTGTCAGTCTTCGGTTTTGTGTGCGAGAGAGGACATCGTCAATGAGATGTCGAGATACTGCCAGAGTATTGACCAACACCAAGAAAATGGACCACTTTACACCTGTCCTTAAATCTTTGCACTGGCTCCCTGTGTGTATGAGGATAGATTTTAAAATTCTGTTACTGACCTACGGCACTGAATGGTCTAGGTCCAAAATACATCTCTGACCTACTTGTTGTATATGAGGCGCCTAGACTCCTCAGGTCTTCAGGGACAGGTTTACTCTGTGTTCCCAGGGTCAGAACTAAAAAGGCTGAAGCAGCATTCGGTTTTTATGCTCCACACCTGTGGAACAAGCTCCCTGAACACCTGAGGTGTGCACAGACTGTAAGCGCATTTAAATCAGGCCTAAAAACACTTGTTTACTATAGCTTTTCCATAACCCGACATGGAAGACATTTAAAGACTGCATGGATGAACTACAAAAATTGTTCATCCCAGTTTGGCAAAAGAATAAATCAGGGAAGGTAGTACATCCGTGGATAACAAGGGAAATCAGGGATAGTATCAAAGCGAAGGATGATGCATACAAATTAGCCAGAAAAAGCAGCATACCAGAGGACTGGGAGAAATTCAGAGACCAGCAGAGGAGGACAAAGGGCTTAATTAGGAAAGGAAAAATAGATTATGAAAGAAAACTGGCAGGGAACATAAAAACTGACTGCAAAAGTTTTTATAGATATGTGAAAAGAAAGAGATTAGTTAAAACAAATGTAGGTCCCTTGCAGTCAGAAACAGGTGAGTTGATCATGGGGAACAAGGATATGGCGGACCAATTGAAGAACTACTTTGGTTCCGTCTTCACTAAGGAAGACATAAATCATATCCCGGAAATAGCAGGGGACCGCGGGTCAAAGGAGTTGGAGGAATTGAGTGAAATCCAGGTTAGCCGGGAAGTGGTGTTGGGTAAATGGAATGGATTAAAGGCCGATAAATCCCCAGGGCCAGATAGGCTGCATCCCAGAGTACTTAAGGAAGTAGCTCCAGAAATAGTGGATGCATTAGTAATAATCTTTCAAAACTCTTTAGATACTGGAGTAGTTCCTGAGGATTGGCGGGTAGCAAACGTAACCCCACTTTTTAAGAAGGGAGGGAGAGAGAAAACGGGGAATTACAGACCAGTTAGTCTAACATCGGTAGTGGGGAAACTGCTAGAGTCAGTTATTAAAGATGGGATAGCAGCACATTTGGAAAGTGGTGAAATCATTGGACAAAGTCAGCATGGATTTACAAAAGGTAAATCATGTCTGACGAATCTTATAGAATTTTTCGAGGATGTAACTAGTAGCGTGGATAGGGGAGAACCAGTGGATGTGGTGTATCTGGACTTCCAGAAGGCTTTCGACAAGGTCCCACATAAGAGATTAGTTTACAAACTTAAAGCACACGGCATTGGGGGTTCAGTATTGATGTGGATAGAGAACTGGCTGGCAAACAGGAAGCAAAGAGTAGGAGTAAACGGGTCCTTTTCACAATGGCAGGCAGTGACTAGTGGGGTACCGCAAGGCTCAGTGCTGGGACCCCAGCTATTTACAATATATATTAATGATCTGGATGAGGGAATTGAAGGCAATATCTCCAAGTTTGCGGATGACACTAAGCTGGGGGGCAGTGTTAGCTGTGAGGAGGATGCTAGGAGACTGCAAGTTGACTTGGATAGGCTGGGTGAGTGGGCAAATGTTTGGCAGATGCAGTATAATGTGGATAAATGTGAGGTTATCCATTTTGGTGGCAAAAACAGGAAAGCAGACTATTATCTAAATGGTGGCCGACTAGGAAAAGGGGAGATGCAGCGAGACCTGGGTGTCATGGTACACCAGTCATTGAAAGTGGGCATGCAGGTGCAGCAGGCAGTGAAGAAAGCGAATGGTATGTTAGCTTTCATAGCAAAAGGATTTGAGTATAGGAGCAGGGAGGTTCTACTGCAGTTGTACAGTGTCTTGGTGAGACCACACCTGGAGTATTGCGTACAGTTTTGGTCTCCAAATCTGAGGAAGGACATTATTGCCATAGAGGGAGTGCAGAGAAGGTTCACCAGACTGATTCCTGGGATGTCAGGACTGTCTTATGAAGAAAGACTGGATAGACTTGGTTTATACTCTCTAGAATTTAGGAGATTGAGAGGGGATCTTATAGAAACTTACAAAATTCTTAAGGGGTTGGACAGGCTAGATGCAGGAAGATTGCTCCCGATGTTGGGGAAGTCCAGGACAAGGGGTCACAGCTTAAGGATAAGGGGGAAATCTTTTAAAACCGAGATGAGAAGAACGTTTTTCACACAGAGAGTGGTGAATCTCTGGAACTCCCTGCCACAGAGGGTAGTCGAGGTCAGTTCATTGGCTATATTTAAGAGGGAGTTAGATGTGGCCCTTGTGGCTAAGGGGATCAGAGGGTATGGAGAGAAGGCAGGTACGGGATACTGAGTTGGATGATCAGCCATGATCATATTGAATGGCGGTGCAGGCTCGAAGGGCCGAATGGCCTACTCCTGCACCTAATTTCTATGTTTCTATGTGTCTACTGGGACAGTTTCGTTTGTGGATTTTGGGGAGAAGGTAAAATCGGGCCGTGCGGGGCTGGGGAACGATGAGGTTGGAGGCTCGGTCGGGCAGGGCGTGGGAGTTGATGAAGTCAGTGATGGTTCTAGAGATGGTGACCTGGTGCTCGTCTGTGGGGTCATGGTCTAAGGATAAGTAGGAGGAGGTGTCCAAGAGTTGGCGTGTGGCCTCAGCTTTGTAGAGATCGCCACGCCAGATTACCACGGCACCTCCCTTGTCGGCGGGTATGCTCACCCAGTCTGGGTTGTTGCGGAGTGAGTCGATGGCTGTACGTTCAGGGCGGGAGAGATTGGAGTGAGACAGGGGAGTGGAGAAGTTGAGGCGGTTGATGTCCCGCTGGCAGTTTTGAATAAACATAGAAACATAGAAAATAGGTGCAGGAGTAGGCCATTCGGCCCTTCGAGCCTGCACCGCCATTCAATATGATCATGGCTGATCATCCAACTCAGTATCCTGTACCTGCCTTCTCTCCATACCCCCTGATACCTTTAGCCACAAGGGTCACATCTAACTCCCCCTTAAATATAGCCAATGAACTGGTCTCAACTACCTTCTGAGGCAGAGAATTCCAGAGATTCACCACTCTCTGTGCGAGTCCTAAAGATTTCCCCCTTATCCTTAAACTGTGACCCTTTGTTCTGTACTTCCCCAACATCGGGAAGAATCTTCCTGCATCTAGCCTGTCCAACCCCTTAAGAATTTTGTAAGTTTCTAAAAGATCCCCCCTCTATCTTCTAAATTCTAGCGAGTACAAGCCGAGTCTATCCAGTCTTTCTTCATATGAAAGTCCTGACATCCCAGGAATCAGTCTGGTGAACCTTCTCTGTACTCGGGTTAATGCACAGTCTTTCTCCCCCAGGGAAGTGGAATCAAGAGCCAGAGATCATAGACCGTAGAACAATACAGCACAGCACAACAACAGGTTCTTTAGCCCACAATGTCAGTGTAGAACACTGCATTCCCTGAATATCCATATGCATATCCAAAATCTCCTAAATGCTACTATCGTATTTGCCTTAAGCCCCTGTCCCACTGTACGAGTTCACCCAAGAGTTCTCCTGAGTTCTCCCCTGATTCGAGCTCGTGTAATGTACGTAGCGGGTACGTAAGAGCTCGTGGATGTCACGTAGCGGCTCTTAACGTTAACGGCAGTGTACTCGTGAAACGTGGAAACTCGTGAAGATTTTTCAAAAGTGTGAAAAATCTCCCCGAGTAAAAATGTACTCTTGTTGGAAAAATATGTTACATTTTACTCGTAGTTATAACGTGAGTTTAACGGTGGACACTCGTATATACTGGTGGGTACTCGTAGCTCGGCAGCTGGACAGAGAAAAAAAGGGTTGTGTCAACATCAGCACGTGACCTGGGTCTGTCCAGGGCATTTCCCTCATTGCTGGAGAAACTTTTGCAGAAGAAGCTCGTCTCGAGATGGCACCCAAAAAACCCAACTGAAGGACAGAGCAAAGCCACACAAAAAACCTGCCATGAAGGCTTTGCACACACAGGAGAGGAGAGGCAGGAGGAGATGCAACAGGAGGAGGCAGCACTGCATGAGGGCAGGAGAACAGGGAGGTTAATATGTGCAGACCACCTCCCTGGCAGCTGTGTCTGACAATGCCTTAGACTCGGAGGCCCCATTGAGTAAGGGTGGTTGGAGAAAGGTAAATCCCTTTTCCTTCAACAGGCAGCAAGAGGGAGACATTGTAGAGTGGTATCAGGCAAATGATATTCTCTATGATAAACCCAGAGAGGATTATCGAAATAAGGCGAAGAAGCGGCTTTGTTGGAGGAAAAGGCAAAGGACAAAAGGCAGTGGAGGCTGGCAGACAGGAAGCAAAGAGTAGGAGTAAACTGGTCCTTTTCAGAATGGCAGGCAGTGACTAGGTAGTGACTAGGCAGGCAGAATGGCATGCATATTCAACCTCCGTACTGTACTGGGGGAGAGGAGAGTGAAGGGGGGAGGGGGGGGAGAGGAGAGTGAAGGGTGGAGGGGGGGAGAGGTGGGGGTGTGGGGGGAAGGAGTCACATGCAAGTCCTGTACTTTTGCTCCAGGACGTTGGGATAGTCCCAGCCTCAACAACCTCCTCCGGCAGCTTGTTCCATACACCCACCACCCTCTGTGTGGAAAAGTTACCCCTCAGATTCCAATTAAATCTTTTCCCCTTCAGCTTGAACCCGTGTCCTCTGGTCCTCAATTCCCCTACTCTGGACAAGAGACTCTGCCCGATCTATTCCTCTCATGATTTTAACCATCTCTATAAGATCACCCCTCATCCCCCTGCGCTCCATGGAATAGAAACCCAGCCTACTCAACCTCTCCCTGTAGCTCACACCCTCGAGTCCTGGCAACATCCTTGTAAAAAGGGGAAGGGAAAACGAGGTGTAACATTCAGTAAAAGTAATCAGGACGGTGGAAATAATGGGATAATTCGGGTGGGGGGTAGGAACAGAGAGAGAGGGTTATGTTGGAGGTCAGTGTTCACACCGCTGGGGTGTGAGATGCCCGTGAAATACCAGATGCTGC
Organism: Amblyraja radiata; assembly: GCF_010909765.2. Classification (NCBI taxonomy): domain Eukaryota; kingdom Metazoa; phylum Chordata; class Chondrichthyes; order Rajiformes; family Rajidae; genus Amblyraja; species Amblyraja radiata. The sequence goes on from NC_045963.1 coordinate 69,837,224, forward strand.
TCCTCCAATTTGTGCTGGGCCTCACTCACTCACTCACTCACTCACTCACTCACTCACTCACTCACTCACTCACTCACTCACTCACTCACTCACACACACACACACACTCACACACACTCACACACACTCTCACACACTCACTCACTCACTGTCACTCACTCATTCACTCACTCACTCACTCACTCACTCACTCACTCACTCACTCACTCACTCACTCACTCACTCACTCACTCACTCACACACTCACTCACTCACTCACTCACTCACTCACTCACTCACTCACTCACTCACACACTCACTCACTCACTCACTCACTCACTCACCCTGACAATGGAGGAGGCCCAGGACACACACGATGCAGGTTATTGGGCCCTGAGGGAGGTGAGTGGGGATTGGATGTGAATCACAGGGTGTGAGAGTGGAGGGGAATATCAACGTCAGGCTGGGACTGCCAGCGGTTTCCATCCATCAGCAGCTGCTGGGAGATTCTGTCTCAACTTTGAACTATTGATTAGAAGAGTCCACATGGACTTTGGAGCCGGTATTGATAAGGTTCCACGTAGAAGGTCCAGATTTAGAGGCCACATCAAGAAGGCAAAACCTGAGAATAATAGGAGTTAAAGAGGGTGCCAAACACGGCTTTCAAATGCGTGATTTTATCACTAATCTACTTAAAGATGTTTTCAAACAGCCAGAAAAACCAAAGATAGATGTGGCACATCGAGTGGGTCGCTTCCAAAAACATGTTAGTGCTTCGCCAAGGCAAATTATCGTAAAGTTCCTAGACATTTCAACTTTGGTAAATCTATTAAAGAAGATACCCTATGGAGAAAATCTTACATTCACTGATAATATCGTAAGATTCTACAGGGATTATCCTCGGGAAATTCTGGCAAAAAGACGCGAGTTTAAAAGGGCAAGCAGTATTTTATATGGACATTCTGAAGTTCGTTATGGCGTGATCTATCCAGCGAAAATGCTAATTTCGTTTAACGGCAAGCAACGCTCATTCACGGACCCGGACTCTGCTTGCAAATATGCCCAGGAGATTTTAAACAAAATTCAAGGAGGAACAGAATAATAGCCATTTTATCTGTGGAACTTGTTTTCTCTGTTTCAATTAAGACACTCGAACTGTTCAGACGCTTACCAGACAGGCTTATCTGGCAAGAATGTGTTGTTCAATAACACAGCCCGAATTAAATTTCTGAACTGAAAGCACAGATGGAGGCTCAAGGTCACAGGCTCGTTGCCAAGTCCTTCAGCCCTGACAACTATGAGACTGTCCCCTTTTGACATGGCCATGATATAATGCATCTGTCCAACATTATATGACCTATTATTTACACATATAACATATAACTAACTAACTAATTAACTACTTACGTGCAATAAACTCAACTAACGTTAAAGGCGTAATGTACTATACTAACACGACTAACTATATAGCAGGAAGGATGGGGGAGGTTAGACATATATTTTAAATACTAATTATGAATTAACTTACATACAGGTTAATGAAAAGTGTGATTATTGACGAGGTACTTTAACCCATAATTACTTTTATTTTAGTCCAAATCTTCTAGCTTCTCTTTTATTCTATTTTAAACTGTTCAGCTATTAACTGACCTGATATGATAATTTTGGTTACAACTAGAGGGAACCGACTAACGTTGGATCACACTTCAATAGGGGGGTAAGGCCCAGTGCATAATCTCATCGTCGGAGGTCAATTTAAAAACAATCCTAGCTACCATTGGTGGCTTTTTTGTAAGATATCGCTTTTTTGATAACTTACACTCACTTTTGTTGTTTATTCACAATTATGTGTTGTATGATTTAACAATGCTTATGTACACTTTATGTTATGTTTTTCTCTTTCCCTTAATTATGTTTAATAGTGTCAGGAGATGTAAAACTACTGCAGAAATTATGAAGGACAACTCTGGAATCGGGATCCCGAGGTACTTGGCTGCATCACATGAATCATACAGTCTGGTAATAATAGCCAATGCAAGATAATAGTCGAACAAATATCGGAGGTCTCACTTTCTGTAGTTGGAACATCAGAGGTGCGAACGAGCCAATTAAGAGGGGTAAAATTCTGGCACAATTAAAATCATTAAATATGGATATTGCATTCCTACAAGAGACACATTTGAAACAACAAACTCAGATCAGATTAAGGGCAAACTGGATAGGTCAAACCTATTACTCCTCATTCACCTCTAAAGCAAGAGGCACAGCCATTATAATTCGGAAGGGTATACCTTTTAAATTAAAGAAATCCATATCTGATAAAGAGGGAAGATACGTTATAGTCACGGGAGAAATTTACAATACACCATTAACTATGATAAATATTTACGCGCCTAATTTTGATAACCCACAATTTTTAAAGAAAATAATAGATTTAATCGCAGAGCATAATTATCAAAATATAATAATGGGGGGAGATTTTAACTGTGTTATAGACCCATACTTAGATAAATCAATAAAGGTAGGGAAGCGTCTTGTTAAAACTAAGACCTGTGAATTTTTAAATACTTATATAAAAAATAACAACATAGCTGATGTTTGGAGAATAGCAAATCCAAGTGGTAGGGAATATTCATTTTACTCATCAGTTCATAAAACGTATTCACGAATTGACTATTTCTTATTGGACACAAAATTAATCCCGTATACGAATAAACCATCATATCATAATAGTATTATTTCTGATCATTCACCATTGACTTTTATACTTAAAATTGAGGGAATGCCGGGTATAAAACCTTTTTGGAGATTCAACGCACACATATTAAATAACCCGCAGGGCTATGAGTATATAAAAGAACAAACAACATTTTTTTTTGAAATAAATGACACGCCGGGGATTTCTGCACCGCTATTATGGGAAACCTTCAAGGCATATATTCGCGGCATCATAATCTCTTACCAAAGTTTTCAAAATAAGGAAAATAAAAGAGAACTTCAGCGGATAGAACAGGAAATAAAATTACTAGAACTGGACAATGCAACTGACCCAACCATAGATAAACATAATAAGATAACTTTATTGAAATATAAAATCAATAGAATACTATCGGCAAGAGTAATAAGATTATTCCAAATTACAAAACAAGCACACTTCGAATTTGGGGATAAGCCACATAAATTACTTGCGAGGCAACTGAAGCAACAAGAAAAGGAAAAAACTATCACTAAAATTAAATCGGATAAGGGTGAGTTTCTAACACTGCCAAAGGATATTAATAAGAGGTTTGCCCAATTTTATCATAATTTATATACATCTAAAATAAATACAGATGTTAGTAAAATTACAATTTTTTTAGATAATTGCAATCTCCCAAAATTGGATAGTTTAGAACAAGAGCAATTAGGAGCACGGATTACTAGTGAAGAAATAAAACAAATAATAAACTCACTGAAAAATGGGAAGACCCCAGGACCAGATGGTTTTAGTAATGAATTTTATAAAAGGTTTCAGGAGTCAATTGTACCAAGATTATTCAATTTATACAAGCAGGCTTATACCGAAAATAAACTACCAGAAACCCTAGCAGAAGCAACAATAATGCTTATACCAAAAAAAGATAAAGATTTAGATGAACCGGGTTCTTATAGAGCTATTTCACTTCTAAATACGGATCAGAAAATTTTAGCAAAGATTCTAGCTAGAAGACTAAATAATTATATTAACAATTTAATAAATATGGATCAAACGGGATTTATACCAAAAGACAATCATTTAATCATTTGAGAAGGCTTTTCAACATAATGTACTCTCACAATGAGGACAATGAAGATATTTCAGTTGTTACGCTGGATGCAGAGAAGGCATTTGATCAGGTAGAATGGCAGTATTTATACAAGGTACTCCAAAAATTTAATACGGGAGAGAATTTTATTAGATGGGTTAAACTACTTTACGATAGACCTACGGCAAGAATATTAACTAACAATATGCTATCTCCAAAATTTTACTTATCAAGGGGTAATAGGGAAGGTTGTGCCTTATCACCATTGCTATTTGCCCTTATGATAGAACCGCTGGCCGAAAGGATTAGAAATCACCCGAATATTCACGGATATAACACTAAGGACTCAAAGAATAAAATTTCATTATACGCTGATGATATCCTTTTATATATTACTAATACACAAACGAGTATACCCACCTTATTAACACTAATTGAGGAATTCGGCTCTTTTTCAGGATATAGAATAAATTGGAATAAAAGCGAAATTATGTCTTTAAAACCACAGGATTCGAGACACTTACTAAAATTCCCCTTCAAAATTGCAACAGAAAAATTCAAGTATCTGGGTATTCAAATTACGAGAAGACACAAATCATTATTTAGTGCCAATTTTATGCCACCATTAAATAAACTGGATGATTAAATTTTGGAAAACGCTCCTGCTCTCATTGATAGGTAGAATTAACGCTATAAAAATGACTCTTACCACAATTAATATATTTGTTTCAAGCGATCCCAATATATATTCCAAAATACTTTTTCAAAAAACTAGATTCTACTATCACTAACTTTATATGGGATTACAGAGCACACAGAATTCAACGAAAGCATTTGTGTAAACCTAAAGAAGTTGGGGGTTTATCATTACCTAACTTTATGTATTACTACTGGGCAGTACATATTAAGAACATAATGTACTGGTTGGATAGTTCCACTCAGCAGTTGGAGTGGATAAGAATGGAGAAAGAGGAGTGCTATCCGCACGATATAGGAACGATCTTGCTCTCACCGATAAAATTGAATAGTATAATATATAAGAAGAACCCAATTATTCACCATACAATAAGAATTTGGAAACAAATAAAAGTATCCTTGAAATTAAATAATCTATCAGTACTAACCCCACTATTGAACAACCCCGCATTCAAACCATCTCTCATCGATAAAACATATCAACAATGGGATAGACTGGGGATTAGGAAAGTAGGGGATATGTATGAATTGGGCAAACTGTTATCATTTCAACATTTAAAATTAAAATTTAAACTGAAGGATAATCAATATTTTAAATATATACAGATATGTGACTTTATGAAGAAATATATACATAGATTTCAAACTATATTTTTAGACCCTTTAGAAGAAGCAATGAATAGTAAGGCTGATTCACAAAAACTAATATCATACTTTTATAATAATATATTAAATAGAGAATTACCCTCAACAGAAGCACTAAGAGAAGATTGGGAACATGAGCTAATGATAAAGATCTCGAAGGATAGATGGGAAAAGTATCTGATGAACACACATAATTGTTCTATTAATGCAAGACATAATTTAATTCAATTCAAACTATTACATAGACTATATTATTCAAAAACGAGGTTGAATACATTTTATCCAAACGTCTCTCCCAGATGCGATAAATGTTTGTTTCAAAACGCTAATATAACACATTCATTTGTAGGATGTACAAAGTTGAATAAAATTTGGAGCGATATATTTGATATATTTACAAAGCTTTTCAAGTCCACAATAGAACCTAAAACGGAATGGATTATATTTGGAATAATAGTAGAAGATATCAATTTAAATAAAGACCAAAACGTTTTTTTTAATTATGGGTTAATAATTGGAAAGAAATTGATACTTAAATTTTGGAAAAATTCAACCATACCAACTGTTAAAATGTGGATTAGGAATATGATGGACATAGCACGCCTTGAAGAAATGAGACTCCGACTAATAGATAAATATGACCAATTCTTAAGGAGTTGGTCTCCTTTCATCGACTTTTTGGAATCATGTGATGCAGCGGTACCGTAAAGATTACTGATTTCAGTTCATGCCGAGGATAGATCTACATCTCCGAATATAGATTTGAAAATTTCTCTTTTAAGGGGCCTTCTCTCCTATTTCTACTTTCCACTTTTTCTTTTTTTTATATACACACTTCACGTTTTTCTATTCTCTACCATCTATTTTTCCTCTTTTCCCCCTTTCTATTGCTTTCTTTTTCTTGTCTTGCTTACTTCCTTCTCAAAACATAAAACTAGAGGTTGTACATAGAATGGATTACGGTATGACATAGTTGGCACCTAAAATTAGGTTCCACTGTACTGTTTTGTACTGTATTAACTTCTAATAAAATAAACAAAAAAACAAAAACAAAAAGACCCGTTGGGCAAGTCACACCAGGGGGGGGGGAGGGGCAGACAGAGCGGGGGGTGTACGTACGGCGTGTGGGCCGGTGGCAGGACATGGGGATGAGGAAGAGAAGAATCAGACAAGCTGGACACTCCATGGCCGCTCGTCTGGTCTCTGCCCTCGTTCTCCTGCAGTTTAATCCTCTCCCAGACGGTCAATGATTAACCTGCTGACAGCGATGATCCGTCCACACCGCGGCCACACAGGGGGGGTCAGTCTCTGCCTGGTCACTCACACTGACCCACTGGATCTAGGCTTTGAAGCCCACCTGACCAACGGCCTTGTGTGCGTGGCTCAGTCACACCTCTCTGGCCACTGTGGCCACTGCACCCACACACTGGTCACTGCGGCCACACACTGGTCACTGCGGCCACACACTAGTCACTGCGGCCACACACTGGTCTCTGGATCCAGGCTGAGTCTCTGCAGTGACCAGAGTGGTGTGGCTGACCCACACACACTGGGCAGTGGTGGGATTCAAACCCTCGCCTCTGAAGAAACAGCCTGGATCCAGAGATCAGTGACCACAGTGACCAGTGTGTGGCCGCAGTGGCCAAAGGGACAGATTTCTTTGCTGTAAGACAGTGAGATGAAGGTCTGTCCAGTCTTGCCCATCTGATCGATGTTCCAGTCACAGCCTCATGGACACGTCCAGAGACCCCCCTCCACCCCTGCTTCCCCCCCCCCCCCCCCCGCTCCCTCCTCCCTATTGTGAACAATTTTGGGCCCCGTATCTGAGGAAGGATGTGCCGGCTCTGGAGAGGGTCCAGAGGAGGTTTACAAGGATTGACCTATGATCCCTGACACAAGGTCAAAGGTTACCAGTACCTGGAGGACAAGAACTCGGACCAATCGGAGGAGGGAGAAACTCCCCGTGACCCGCGGGACAGCAGGGAAACGACGGAGACTGAGGAATGGCCTTGGTGACCCCCTCTCTCTCCCCCTCCCCTGTCTCCCCTCTCTCCCCCTCCCCTGTCTCCCCTCTCTCCCCCCGCTCTCTCTCCTCCTCTCCACTCTCCCCCCTCTCTCTCTGCCCGCTCTCTCTCACCTACCCTTTCTCTCCTCCCCTCTCTCTCCCCTCTCTCTCTCTCTCTCTCTCTCTAGGGTTGAGATTTTTGATTGGAGAAAGGCTAACTTTGAGGAGATGCGAAAGGATTTAAAAGGAGTAAATTGGGACAGTTTGTTTTATGGGAAAGATGTGGAAGAGAAATGGAGGACATTTAAAGGTGAAATTTTAAGAGTACAGAATCTTTATGTCCCTGTTCGGTTGAAAGGAAATAGTAAAAATTGGAAAGAGCCATGGTTTTCAAGGGAAATTGGACACTTGGTTCGGAAAAAGAGGGAGATCTACAATAATTATAGGCAGCATGGAGTAAATGAGGTGCTTGAGGAGTATAAAGAATGTAAAAAGAATCTTAAGAAAGAAATTAGAAAATCTAAAAGAAGATATGAGGTTGCTTTGGCAAGTAAGGTGAAAGTAAATCCAAAGGGTTTCTACCGCTATATTAATAGCAAAAGGATAACGAGGGATAAAATTGCTCCATTAGAGAGTCAGAGCGGACAGCTATCTGCAGAGCCAAAAGAGATGGGGGAGATATTGAACAATTTCTTTTCTTCGGTATTCACCAAGGAGAAGGATATTGAATTATGTGAGGTAAGGGAAACAAGTAGAGTATACAATAATACAATACAATACAATACAATACAAATTTATTGTCATTTGAGCCTCAGTGAGACTCAAACAAAATTTCGTTTACACAGCCATACAAACAAAGACAATGTCCTACAGACATACACACAATTAAATTCACACAAACATCCATCACAGTGAACCCACTGTGATGGAAGGCAAAGTATTTTCTCTCCCCTGCTCTCCATGTCTCTCCCGATGTCCAAGCCCCAGGCAGGTGATGATAAGTCCCACGGCCATTTTAGGCTGCGCGGGGCGATGAACAGCCCTGCTCCCGGTCTAAAAGTACAAGGTTGGAACCCCCACGGGCGATGGTGAGTCCCACGGCCATGAAGCCGCGCCAGGTGATGTACAGTCCCGGTCCGGGTCGTTCCAACCCCGCGACACGGGCTGGAGAAGTCGCGTTGTGGGAGCTCCGGGAAGCGGTCTCTCTCTCCCCCCGGACCCGCGAGCTCCCGATGTCCCAGTCCACCGAACCTGCGGCTGCGTTGCTGGAGCCTCCGAGCCCCAGGAGTCGAGTCGCAGCAGCGAGTCACCACCGCTCCCCACGTTCCGAGGCCGGCCAGCCCCACGATGGTGAGTAGTCCGCAGCTCCGCAGTCTCCCGAGCCCCCGGGTCGTTCAGGTTGGAGGCCGCTCCACGGTGCTAGGCCCCAACAACAACGGAGACCCGACAGGGAAAAGGTTGGGTCTCCCAGACAGGGAAGAGATTTAAACAGTTTCCCCCTGCCCCCCCCCCCCCCCCCGCCCTCCACATATACACATCTAAAACTAGTATTAAAAAACACCAAACACTACATTTAACTAGACAAAAAATAAAAAAAAGACAGACAGGCTGTAGGGGCCGCTGCAACGGGTGAAACTATGAGATTCAAAGAAGAGGAAGTACTGACACTTTTGAGAAATATAAAAGTGGATAAGTCTCCAGGTCCGGACAGGATATTCCCTAGGACATTGAGGGAAGTTAGTGTAGAAATAGTAGGAGCTATGACAGAAATATTTCAAATGTCATTAGAAACGGGAATAGTGCCTGGGGATTGGCGTACTGCGCATGTTGTTCCATTGTTTAAAAAGGGGTCTAAGAGTAAACCTGGCAATTATAGACCTGTTAGTTTGACGTCAGTGGTGGGCAAATTAATGGAAAGGATACTTAGAGATAATATATATAAGCATCTGGATAAACAGGGTCTGATTAGGAACAGTCAACATGGATTTGTGCCTGGAAGGTCATGTTTGACTAATCTTCTTGAATTTTTTGAAGATGTTACTCGGGAAATTGATGAGGGTAAAGCAGTGGATGTTGTATATATGGACTTCAGTAAGGCCTTTGACAAGGTTCCTCATGGAAGGTTGGTTAAGAAGGTTCAATGGTTGGGTATTAATGGTGGAGTAGCAAGATGGATTCAACAGTGGCTGAATGGGAGATGCCAGAGAGTAATGGTGGATGGTTGTTTGTCAGGTTGGAGGCCAGTGACGAGTGGGGTGCCACAGGGATCTGTGTTGGGTCCACTGTTGTTTGTCATGTACATCAATGATCTGGATGATGGTGTGGTAAATTGGATTAGTAAGTATGCAGATGATACTAAGATAGGTGGGGTTATGGATAATGAAGTAGAGTTTCAAAGTCTACAGAGAGATTTATGCCAGTTGGAAGAGTGGGCTGAAAGATGGCAGATGGAGTTTAATGCTGATAAGTGTGAGGTGCTACATCTTGGCAGGACAAATCAAAATAGGACGTACATGGTAAATGGTAGGGAATTGAAGAATGCAGGTGAACTTAGGGATCTGGGAATAACTGTGCATAGTTCCCTGAAAGTGGAATCTCATGTAGATAGGGTGGTAAAGAAAGCTTTTGGTGTGCTGGCCTTTATAAATCAGAGCATTGAGTATAGAAGTTGGGATGTAATGTTAAAATTGTACAAGGCATTGGTGAGGCCAATTCTGGAGTATGGTGTACAATTTTGGTCGCCTAATTATAGGAAGGATGTCAACAGAATAGAGAGAGTACAGAGGAGATTTACTAGAATGTTGCCTGGGTTTCAGCAACTAAGTTACAGAGAAAGGTTGAACAAGTTAGGGCTTTATTCTTTGGAGCGCAGAAGGTTAAGGGGGGACTTGATAGAGGTCTTTAAAATGATGAGAGGGATAGACAGTGTTGACGTGGATAAGCTTTTCCCACTGAGAGTAGGGAAGATTCAAACAAGGGTACATGACTTGAGAATTAAGGGACTGAAGTTTAGGGGTAACATGAGGGGGAACTTCTTTACTCAGAGAGTGGTGGCTGTGTGGAATGAGCTTCCAGTGAAGGTGGTGGAGGCAGGTTCGTTTTTATCATTTAAAAATAAATTGGATAGTTATATGGACGGGAAGGGAATGGAGGGTTATGGTCTGAGCGCAGGTATATGGGACTAGGGGAGAATATGTGTTCGGCACGGACTAGAAGGGTCGAGATGGCCTGTTTCCGTGCTGTAATTGTTATATGGTATATGGTTATATGGTTAATGGAAGTGTCTTGAGAGCTGACAGTGTTACAGTCAAAGAAGTACTGTAGGTACTATCGTGTATGAAGGTAGAAACATCTCGAGCCTGATCGGATATATCCGAGGACATTGTGGGAAAGTAGAGAGGAGCTAGAATACAAAAAGGATCCAAGGAGATTTACGAGAATGATCCCAGGAATCAGTGGGTTAACATGATGAGCGTTTGACGGCACTGGGCCTGTACTCGCTGGAGTTTAGAAGAATGAGGGGGGACCTCATTGTAATGTACAGAATAGTGAAAGGCCTGGATAGAGTGGATGTGGAGAGGATGTTTCCACTAGTGGGAGAGCGTAGGACCAGAGGGCACAGCCTCAGAATTAAAGGGCGTTCCTTTAGGAAGGAGATGAGGAAGAATTTCTTTAGCCAGAGGGTGGTGAATCTGTGGGATTCTTTGCCACAGACGGTGGTGAAGGCCACAAGTCAGTGGATATTTTTAAGGCAGAGATAGATTGTTGATTAGTGCGGGTGTCAGGGGTTATGGGGAGAAGGCAGGAGAATGGGGTTAGGAGGGAGAGATAGATCAGCTATGATTGAATGGCGGAGTTGACTCGATGGGCCGAATGGTCTGAATCTACTCCTCTCACATGAACACAGAGCGTAAACAGAACACACAATGATAATGGATACCTGGGCATCATGGTGGCAGACGGGGCAGAGTTGCAGCAGAGGCCAATAGATACGGGCAATGCACAAAGTCCTGCCTAGAGTAGGGGTATCGAGAAGCAGAGGACATGGGTTTAAGCTGAGGGGGTGAGGGACAGGCAGGGGGTGGGAGAGGGAGGGACAGGCAGGGGTGGTGAGGGGGGGACAGGCAGGGGGTGGGTGAGGGGGGCACAGGCAGGGGGTGGGTGAGGGGGTGGGTGAAGGGGGGACAGGGAGGGGGTGGGTGAGGGTGGGACAGGCAGGGGGTGGGTTGTTGGGGGGTATATTTAAAGTTTCATTCATTCAAGGTGGGGAACAGATTTAATAGGCATCTGAGGAGTAACATTTCCTCAGTGGGTGCTGGGTGTATGGAACGAGCTGCCAGAGTAGGTAGTTGAGGCTGTGACTATCCCAACATTTAAGAAACAGTTAGATAGGTACATGGATAGGACAGGTTTGGAGGGATATGGACCAAACGCAGGCAGGTGGGACTAGTGTAGATGGGGCATGTTGGTCGGTGTGGGCAAGGTGGGCTGAAGGAAGGGCCTGTTTCCACACTGTATCACGCTGTGACTAGTGTAGGTGGGGCATGTTGGTCGGTGTGGGCAAGGTGGGCTGAAGGAAGGGCCTGTTTCCACACTGTATCACGCTGTGACTAGTGTGTGACTAGTGTAGATGGACATGTTGGTGGGTGTAGGGCAAGTTGGGCTGAAGGGCCTGTTTCCACAATGTATCACTCTGTGACTAGTGTAGATGGGGCATGTTGGGCAGTGTAGGGCAAGTTGGGCTGAAGGGCCTGTTTCCGCTCTGTATCACTCTGACTAGTGCAGGGTCCAGTAGAGGTTTATGAGTGATTCCCTGGGTGATTGGGTTAATGTATGAGGAGCTTTCGAAGGCTCTGTGCCTGTACTCATGGAGTTTAGAAAGATTAGGGTGGATCTCACTGAAACCTACAGAATAATAAAAGGCCTGGAAAGGGTGGATTTGGAGAACTTGTCAATTTAAACAGGAGGGGGGTTAAGGTGCATTTACAGAGCAACAGAACATAATGTTTTCATAAAAGACAAACACAGAGTGCTGGAGTAACTCAGTGGGTCAGGCAGCATCTGTGGAGAACATGGATAGGTGACGTTTCACAGAGTGCTGGAGTAACTCAGCGGGTCAGTCAGCATCTGTGGAGAACATGGATAGGTGACGTTTCACAGAGTGCTGGAGTAACTCAGCGGGTCAGTCAGCATCTGTGGAGAACATGGATAGGTGACGTTTCACAGAGTGCTGGAGTAACTCAGCGGGTCAGGCAGCATCTGTGGAGAACATGGATAGGTGACATTTCACAGAGTGCTGGAGTAACTCAGCGGGACAGGCAGCATCTGTGGAGAACATGGATAGGTGACGTTTCACAGAGTGCTGGAGTAACTCAGCGGGTCAGGCAGCATCTGTGGAGAACATGGATAGGTGACGTTTCACATAGTGCTGGAGTAACTCAGTGGGTCAGGCAGCATCTGTGGAGAGAAGGAATGGCGACGTTTCGGGTTGAGACCCTTCTTCAGACTGAAAGTCACAGGAAAGGGAAAAGAGAGATGTAGACAATGGATGTAGAGAGATAAAGAACAAATGAAAATTAAGGGAACAGGCCATTGTTAGCTGTTTGTTGGGTGTGACGAGTGAGGGAGAGATGGTGAGTGAGGGAATGCCGGGGTTACTTGATGTTAAAGAAATCAAGATTCATGCCCAAGCAAAATACGAGATGCTGTTCCTCCAAATTGTGCTGGACCTCACTCTGACAGCGGAGGAGACCGAGGACAGAAAGGTCTGTGTGGAAATGGGAAGGAGAATGAAAGTGTCCAGCAACTGGGATATCAGGCAGGTTCAGGCGGGCTGAGTGAAGGTGTTCCGTGAAACGATCGGCCAGTCTATGTTTGGTCTCGCCGATGTATAAGAGTCTACATTTTGTTGCTACATCTTTCGAGGATTTAGACGGTCATAGAATGTAGAGGATGTTTTTGTTGGAGCTTTGATAGGCTGACTGGTGTTTTATAGAAACATAGAAAATAGGTGCAGGAGTAGGCCATTCGGCCCTTCGAGCCTGCACCACCATTCAATATGATCATGGCTGATCATCCAACTCAGTATCCTGTACCTGCCTTCTCTCCATACCCCCTGATCCCTTTAGCCACAAGGGCCACATCTAACTCCCTCTTAAACATAGCCAATGATATTATATTTATATATATATTAGAAGCTTTAAGCATGGTTAGAGTCACATGCTGCTGGCAGATGTTTTAATGAACAAATACACGTTTGTGTCTCTTTATTGAACGTCTCTAAAGGCATTGTTAAAGTTTATAGAGCCAATCCAAAGCAAGTACGTGATGAATGGTGTGTGAATAATTGGCCTACTTCTGCACCTTTATTCTTCTATGTTTCTAAACAGCAAATGTAAACTTTCTTTATTACAATAAGTGATGCAGAGAAAGGAGAGTTTAGAATGGTTGTCACCCAGCACGGAAACAGGCCCTTCAGCCCAACTTGCCCCATGCCCACCAACATGTCCCATCTACACTAGTCACAGAGTCACGGAAACAGGCCCTTCAGCCCAACTTGCCCCATGCCCACCAACATGTCCCATCTACACTAGTCACAGAGTCACGGAATCAGGCCCTTCAGCCCAACTTGCCCCATGATGTCCCATCTACACTAGTCACATAGTCACCCAGCACGGAAACAGGCCCTTCAGCCCAACTTGCCCTATGCCCACCAACATGTCCTTTCTACACTAGTCGCAGAGTGACGGAAACAGGCCCTTCCTGCAGCCCAACATGCCCACACCGGCCAACATGTCCCATCTACACTAGTCACAGAGTCACCCAGCATGGAAACAGGCCCTTCAGCCCAACTTGCCCCATGCCCACCAACATGTCCCATCTACACTAGTCACAGAGTCACGGAAACAGGCCCTTCAGCCCAACTTTCCCACACTGGCCAACATGTCCCATCTACACTAGTCACAGAGTCACGGAAACAGGCCCTTCAGCCCAACTTGCCCACACTGGCCAACATGTACCATCTACACTAGTCACAGAGTCACGGAAACAGGCCCTTCAGCCCAACTTGCCCACACCGGCCAACATGTCCCATTTACAGAAGTCGCACCTGCCCGTGTTTGGCCCATATCGCTCCAAACCTGTCCTATCCATGTATCTGTCCAAGTGTTGTGATAGTCCCAGCCTCAACTACCTCCTCCGGCAGCTCGTTCTATACACCCACCACCCTCTGTGTGGAAATGTTTTCCCTTAGGTTAACATTCTCAATGTGAACAATTTGTGAACCAGCGAGCTGGTGTGGAATAAAAAATGGAATCATGGATAGAAAATTAACAAAAAATGGGTCGGCACGGTGGTGCAGCGGTAGAGTTGCTGCCTCACAGCGCCAGAGACCCGGGTTCCATCCTGACTACGGGTGCTGTCTGCACAGAGTTTGTACGTTTTCTCCATGACCTGCGTGGGTTTTCTCCGGGTGCTCCGGTTTCATCCCACACTCCAAAGACGTGCGGGGTTTGTAGGTTAATTGCTTTTGGTAATTCGGTAATTGTAAAACTGTCCCTAGTGTACGGGGCGATCGCTGGTCTGTACGGACTCTGGCCGAAGGGCCTGTTTCCGTGCTGTATCTCTAAACTAAACTAAAAAGATGTTTCCACTAGTGGGAGAGTCTAGGACCAGAGGGCACAGCCTCAGAATTAAAGGGCGTTCCTTTAGGAAGGAGATGAGGAGGAATTTATTTCGCCAGAGGGTGGTGAATCTGTGGGATTCATTGCCACAGAGGGCTGTGGAGGCCACAAGTCAGTGGATATATTTAAGGCCGAGATAGATAGATTCTTGATTAGTACGGGTGTCGGGGGTTATGGGCAGGAGAATGGGGTTGGGAGGGAGAGATAGATCAGCTGTGATTGAATGGTAGAGTAGGCTCGATGGGACGAATGGCCTAATTCTGATTCTGTGTGCTATGGTCGTCTCTGACTTGAGGAAATGCAAGCAGCCACTTTGGGCAATTATTGTCCCACAGACAACTATTGCCCCAGGTGGATATCATGATGTAGTGCAACAAACATTGTCCCACAGACAACTACTGCCCCAGGTGGATATCATGATGTGTGCAACAAACATTGTCCCACAGACAACTACTGCCCCAGGTGGATATCATGATGTGTGTAACAAACATTGATCCGCCACAGGTGGATGTGATTATTGGCTTGATTGAAGCTGTTTAGAAAATTGTCAGTTGTATAAAAGGGGAGAGTTGTGGGAGTGTCTGAGTGCAGTGATCCTGGGCTGTGGATGGATGGATGGGAGCAGTGGTCCTGGGCTGTGGATGGGAGCAGTGGTCCTGAGATGTGGATGGGAGCAGTGGTCCTGAGCTGTGGATGGGAGCAGTGGTCCTGAGCTGTGGATGGGAGCAGTGGTCCTGAGATGTGGATGGGAGCAGTGGTCCTGGGCTGTGGATGGGAGCTGTGGTCCTGGGCTGTGGATGGGAGCATTGGTCCTGGGCTGTGGATGGATGGGAGCAGTGGTCCTGGGAAGAGACAGGGAACCTCCCCTTGTGTCTGATGTGGATCTATATCTCCAGGGCATGAGGTAGGTGAGAACACAACAGGTTTCTACTGAATTGTGTTTGCATCTTTGATTAATTCTGCTGACTTTTCCCTTCAATTGTTGTCATTTGAAGTGTCCAGGGATTTTAATGATTATTTTTTTTCTGGGGCAACTGGAATTGTGTTGTTTCTGTGCTGTATCTCAGAACTAAACGGAGGTTTCCAGTAGTGGGAGAGTCTCGCACCAGAGGGCACAGTGTCAGAATAAAAGAATGTATCTTTGGAATCATTTTTTGTGGAATTCCCTGCCACAGAGGGCAGTGGAGGCCAGATCACTGGATGGATTTAAGAGAGAGTTAGATAGAGCTTTAGGTGCTAGTGGAGTCCAGGGATATGGGGAGAAGGCAGGCACGGGTTATTGATTGGGGATGATCAGCCTTGATCGCAATGGATGGTGGTGCTGACTCGAAGGGCCGAATGGCCTCCTCCTGCACCTATTGTCTATGTTTCTATGTTTTCTGTGCTGTATCTCCAAACTAAAAGGATGTTTCTACTAGTGAGAGGGTCTCGCACCAGAGGGCACAGTGTCAGAATAAAAGGATGTATCTTTACTAAAGTGATGATACCCTAACCTTATCACAACTGAAATTGAATCTGGCTGATGTAAATGTGGAAACAAAGACTTGTAGATGCTTCTTTATACCAAAGATAGACACATTGCTGGAGTAACTCAGTGGGTCAGGCAGCATCTCTGGAGAAATAAGAGATTTTGGGATGGAACAAAAGGGTTCGTACCCAAAATATCACCCATCCTTTTCCTCCAGAGATGGTGCCTGACCTGCTGAGTTTCTCCAGCACTCTTGTCATGGTCTCCCCTATATCCCGCAGCTCTGCTCTTACTCCCCATCCCCCTACTCGTAACAAGGACAGAGTCCCCCATGTCCCCCATTGCAGGTACAGCAGGCAGTGAAGAAAGCGAATGGCCTGTTGGCCTTCATAACAAGAGGAATCGAATATAGGTGCTGGCTTGAACGGGCCAAATGGCCTCCTATGGCGTCTATTGTCTATCACAGGTAACAGACTACTGACCGACATCTACTACAAACCCACTGACCCCCATGGCTATCTGGACTACACTGGCTACATCTGTGCCCAGGATGAAGTGTTCCAAACCAGGGCATCGGAGATGTCCACATTCTTTAGGGAATGGGGGTTACTATAGATGAGGCTCTTATCATGGTTTCCTCTATATCCCGCAGCTGTGCTATTACTCCCCACCCCCCTACGTAACAAGGACAGAGTCCCCCATTTCCTCACCTTCCACCCTACCAGCCGTCACATACAACAGATAATCCTCCAACATTTCGCCACCTCCAATGGGATCCCAACATTGTCCAATTTCAGTGTTTTCTCCCTCCTTCCCCTTCCCGGCTCTCCCACAGCCTACTGTCTCTGCCTCTTCCTTCCTTTATCCCGACCCCCCCACCCCGACATCAGTCTGAAGAAGGGTCTCGACCTGAAAGGTCACCTATTCCTTCTCTCCATAGATGCTGCCTCACCCGCTGAGTTACTCCAGCATTTTTGTCTACCTTCGATTTTTCCAGCATCTGTAGTTCTTTCTTAATCCACATGGTGGGAGTGTTGACCACAAATTGGAGCGACCTGTTGTGTGAATTCACTGCACATTGGGAGTTGCTGTCTACAAATTAGATAGAAACATAGACAGGAGTAGGCCATTCGGCCTTTGAGCCTGCACCGCCATTCAATATGATCATGGCTGATCATCCAACTCAGTATCCCGTACCTGCCTTCTCTCCATACCCCCTGATCCCTTTAGCCACAAGGGCCACATCTAACTCCCTCTTAAATATAGCCAATTAACTGTGGCCTCAACTACCTTCTGTGGCAGATAATTCCACAGATTCACCACTCTCTGTGTGTGAATAAAAATGTTTTTCTCGGTCCTAAAAGACTTCTTCCCCCTTATCCTTAAACTGTGGCCCCTTGTTCTGGACTTCCGCAACATCGGGAACAATCTTCCTGCATCTAGCCTGTCCAACCCCTTAAGAATTTTTTAAGTTTCTATAAGATCCCCCCCCCCCCCCCCCGCAATCTTCTAAATTCTAGCGAGTACAAGCCGAGTCTATCCAGTCTTTCTTCATATGAAAGTCCTGCCATCCCAGGGATCAGTCTGGCGAACCTTCTCTGTACTCCCTCTATGGCAAGAATGTCTTTCCTCAGATTAGGAGACCAAAACTGTACGCAATACTCCAGGTGTGGTCTCACCAAGACCCTGTACAACTGCAGTAGAACCTCCCTGCTCCTATACTCAAATCTTTTGCTATGAATGCTAACATACCATTGGCTTTCTTCACTGCCTGCTGCACCTGCATGCCTACTTTCAATGACTGGTGTACCATGACACCCAGGTCTCATTGCATCTCCCGTTTCCAAATCGGTCACCATTCAGATATTGTGCTCTTCACTTGAAAATGGTTCTTTGCTGCTCTGTGACCCTTTACCTTTCCCCGTAATGCACCCATTGCCCAGATGTCAAACTTAGTAAAAGCCCTGAAACCAGGGAAGATTTGGGATGAAAATCAAGGAAGTGCAGGTGCTGGTTTACAAAACAAGACACAAAGTGCTGGAGTAACTCAGTGGGTCAGGCAGCATCTCTGGAGAATATGGATAGGTGAGATTTTGGGTTGGGAGCCTTCAGACTGATTTCTGGGTGTGGTTCTATTTACTTCATGAAGGCAGTGACAAGAATGAATTTGTCTCCTGGATAGCTGTCCAATTGTGTTTTAATTGGGGCACTCACTTTATGAAGACTGGTTTTCAGTTGATGACTAAATGTTATGATTAAGAAGACAGCGAGGAATTTAGTGGATCTACATTGTACTTGGTTGAGGAAAGTTAATGTGAACTAGTTGTTAACCACTTGTGTGAAATGGTTAATGTTAACTACCCTAATCACAGCTTGTTTATTATGAGTTCTTGTGAAGGACTTTCAGGTGACAGGAATGTGTGTGGAGTGGTCATTCATTGAGCTTTGGACTGGACAGACTGTTGTAAAGAGATTTGTAAAGATATTTACATGCTCTTGCTCAAAAGGCACAGAGTGCTGGAGTAACTCAGCGGGCCAGGCAGCATTTGTGGAGAACATGGATAGGTACAAAGTGCCTATATCCATCTGCCAGTTGCAAGGTTTGGCCCACCTCATCACTTCAGCATTCTCCCCATCTGCATCTTCAATCTGAAGAAGGGTCCTGATCTAAATGATGCTTGTCCATTCACTTTGTGGTGACAAAGATGCTGCCTCATCTGCTGAGTATCGCCCGCTCTTTGTTTTTAGACCTAATTCTATTCCCTAATTGGGTCTGGTGATGGGAACCCCCTCTTTCCCTGCACCCCCCCCCCCCCACACCCACCCTGGTGATGGGAACCCCCTCTTTCCCTGCACCCCCCCCCCCCCACACCCACCCTGGTGATGGGAACCCCCTCTTTCCCTGCACCCCCCCCCCCCGGTGATGGGAACCCCCTCTTTCCCTGCACCCCCACACCCACCCTGGTGATGGGAACCCCCTCTTTCCCTGCACCCCCCTCACCCTGGTGATGGGAACCCCCTCTTTCCCTGCACCCCCACACCCACCCTGGTGATGGGAACCCCCTCTTTCCCTGCACCCCCACCCTGGTGATGGGAACCCCTCTTTCCCTGCACCCCCCCCCCTCCCCGGTGATGGGAACCCCCTGTTTCCCTGCACCCCCATCCTGGTGATGGGAACCCCTCTTTCCTGCATCCCCCCCCCCCCGGTGATGGGACCCCCTCTTTCTCTGCACCCCCCCCCTGGTGTGAACACTTTCCCTCAACACCTTGGTCACTCTGCTCATTCCCTCTGTATGCTCCCTCCCAAACCAGTCTCATATTTCACTCTATCCCTTCCACCCGTATCCCTCCCTCCTCCAGCTTTACATTTCACTCTTCTCATCTGTTGCATCTTTGTCTCCTTGTCACCTCTAGCCAATGTCACAACCCATCACCCTCTCTTCCCTGTATCCACGAATCACATAACAGGCTTTGTCCTGCTCCCACCTCTTTCCCACTTTCTCTGCCCGACTCCATCAGTCTGAAAGGGTCCCAACAGGAAACGACAGCATCTGTCCATTCCCTTTGTGGTCGGGTAGATGGTGCCAGTTCTGCCAAGTACCTCCAGCACTTTGTTTTGGACCAGGTTACATTCCCTGGTTTAAAGTAATCCTAGTTGGCTGCTGTTGCAGGGAAAGTAGTTTAATGTTGATGACACTTGAAGTCTCATTACAAATTATCAATCCTGTCATTCACCCTACCGTAGTTTTGGAATTGGTCTAAATCTATATTTGGTTTAGTGTGTTTGTCTGTGTTGCCAGAATCCATTTCCTCTCCTCTCTGCTCCTTTCTAAAGGGGTGACCAATTAGTGTTAGTTTCCACCCAGGATCTCCAAAGACTGGGTCCTCTGATGCTGGAAGAGTCTGCCAGGGTTAGACTCTCTTCCCCATTCTGCCAAATGCTGCATAAACTTGGCCAAACTTCACTCCTGTTCCTTTACTTGTACGTCTCATTTAATTCAAAGTATTTCTTTGTCGGTTAAAGTAGTATCTGGTTTGTCATGGTGTGTTTCTCCAGATATTTGAACTGCCTGTATGCTCCTATCTGTTTCTGTTTGTGCACAGGGTTTCAATGTCCATGGTAAAGGGCACAGTATCAGGGGCAGTGTCGGGGGAGAACACTTCATGTAACATGTTAAGTTTCACATTATGGACACAGTGTGGAAACAGCCCCTTTGGCCCACCGAGTCCGCACCGACCAGCGATCCCTGCACAATAACACATCTGTTAAAGGGCACAGTATCAGGGGTAGTGTCGGGGAGAACACTTCATGTGTTTGTGCACAGGGTTTCAATGTCCATGGTAAAGGGCACAGTATCAGGGGCAGTGTGGGGGCGAACACTTCATGTAACATGGTAAGTTTCACATTTAGAGACAGTGTGGAAACAGGCCCCTTTGACCCACCGAGTCCACACTACCCAGCGATCCCTGCACAATAACACATCTGTTAAAGGGCACAGTATCAGGGGCAGTGTGGGGGAGAACACTTCATGTGATATGGTAAGTTTCACATTTAGAGACAGCATGGATACAGCCCCTTTGACCCACTGAGTTCGCTCCGACCAGCGATCCCCGCACAATAACACTATTACACTTCATGTAACATGTTAAGTTTCACATTATGGACACAGTGTGGAAACAGCCCCTTTGGCCCACCGAGTCCACACTGACCAGCGATCCCCGCACAATAACACTATCCTACACACACTAGGGACAAGGTTACATTTATACCAAGTCAATTAACCTACAAACCTGCACATCTTTGGATAGTGGGAGGAAAGTGAAGATCTCTGAGAAAACCCACTTGGTCACTGGGAGAACGTGCAAACTCCGTACAGACAGCACCCGTGTCTCTGGCGCTGTAAGGCAACAACTCTACCACTGTGCCACTGTGCTGCCCTTCAACAAAGCTGGCATGTTGCTGTGCCAGTGAATTAGAGTAGTCAATGTATTCTGCTACCCTGTAGGATTCACTACAATCCTTTCAATGGCTGGTCCTGTTTCTCGTGACATTTAATTTCAATTGGAATCTCTTCCTCTCTAGGTGTCCAGTGTGAAGGAGGATGTCAGCAGACTTCAAATCACTAACGTGACATTGGTTTTTTTGTATATAACTTGGTCTATGTGAATATAGTTATGGAGTTGGTACAAAGGTAAGGCCCCTGTTTAGAACCTTCTCTTGGGCTTCAGTGTGGATGAAGGTTTGGGAAAGATTAACAATTGTTTTCTCTAATTGGGCTCAGCCTGTCTCAGCTTGGGGCCCACTTTAGTTTAAAGATTACATTGCCCCTTCCCCTCATTAGGGTTTATTCACTAAAGTTGTGGCCTGGGCCTACTTGAAGGAGTTTAACAGGGATCACTGGTATGTACTTGTGTCTCTAGTAGTGAGTTTCTGCCTGTACCTGGGGCTGTTGGTCAGGGTGGGGACAGTGAGGGGTGTGTATGGGGGGTGGGGGACAGTGAGGGGGGTGGGGGATGTATGGGGGGTGGGGACAGTGTGGGGGGGGGGGGGTGGGGACAGTGAGGGGGATGTATGGGGGGTGGGGACAGTGTGGGGGATGTATGGGGGTGGGGACAGTGAGGGGGGTGTATGGGGGGGTGGGGACAGTGTGGGGGTGTGGGGACAGTGTGGGGGTGTATGGGGGGGGTGTATGGGGGTGGGGACAGTGAGGGGGATGTAAACGGGTCCTTTTCACAATGGCAGGCAGTGACTAGTGGGATACCGCAAGGCTCAGTGCTGGGACCCCAGCTATTTACAATATATATTAATGATCTGGATGAGGGCATTGAAGGCAACATCTCCAAGTTTGCGGATGACACGAAGCTGGGGGGCAGTGTTAGCTGTGAGGAGGATGCTAGGAGACTGCAAGGTGACTTGGATAGGCTGGGTGAGTGGGCAAATGTTTGGCAGATGCAGTATAATGTGGATAAATGTGAGGTTATCCATTGATCGGGTGCAATGGGACGGGTAGCCGGGTGCAATGGGACCAGAAGGGATAAAAGGGAATGTGATTTGGCGATGGGGATGAGTGTACTGATGAAGGGACACCCCCTCTTTCCCTACACTCCCCACCCTGGTGCACCTCACTCAACACTCTGGTCACCCTACTCCTTTCCCCTCTAATGTACGCTCATCCCTGTCCCACATTCCCCTCTTTCCCAGATCCCTCTCTCTGGCTTTGCATATCACACCTCTTCTTGTCTGACACTTGTCTCCTCTTCACCTCTATCCTTTGTCACTACTCCCCTATCTGCTAATCAGCCCCCAACTGTATCCAGCATCACTCACCAGGCTTTGTCCTGCTCCCATCTCTTTCCAGCTTTCTCCCAACTCCATCAGTCTGAAGAAAGGTCCTGATCTGAAACATCTGTCCATTCCTTTGCAGTCGGGCAGATGGTGCCTGACCCACTGAGTACCTCCAGCACTGTTTGTGACCTAGTTATTCCTTGGTTAAAGTTATCTGAGGGAAAGTGAGTTTAATAGTCATGGCTCTTGAGTCTTATTACAATTTACGAATCCTGCCCCTTTCATTCACCCTACTGTAGTTCTTTAGAGTTGGTCTAAATCTATATTTGGTTTGGTGAGTGTCTGTGTTGCTGCAATCTGTTTGCTCTGAATAATTAGTGTTTGTTTCCACCCAGGATCTCCAAGGACTGGACCTGTGCTGCTGGAAGTGTCTGCTGGGGTTAGCCTATCTCTTCCCGTTCTGCCAAATGTTGACGTAAGATGGAATAAACTTCTTCCCCATTGCTGTTCTCCTGATACACAAGTCTCATTTAATGTTTTTGTCGGTTAAAGTAGAGTCTGGTCTGTTGCGGTCGGGTTTCCTCTGATATTGTGAACTGCTGCACGCCCTGTAACGTTCCTGCAACCTTATCCAGTCTATCTGGATTTGATCTTCATGGAGATGGTGTGAAGGTAAGGCCCCTATTTCAATCCCTTTTTTTGGTTTCAGTGGGGATAAGACTTTGAAAGATTAACAATGAGGTTTCCTATTTATTTTTGGTCAAGGGTTTTATAATTCAGGATGCTGGATCTTTAGCAATAAAAGCAGAGTTGGAGGAACTCGATGGGTCAGGCAGCATCTGTAGGCTGGCTCAGAGATTTGTAGGTTAATTGGTTTTAGTAAACTGTCCCTAGTGTGTAGGATAGTGCTAGTGTATGGGGTGATCACTGGATTGTGCAGACTCGCTGGGCCAGAGGCTCAGTTAATTGGGTTTAGTAAACTGTCTAGTGTGTAGGATAATGCCAGTGTATGGGGTGATCGCTGGATTGTGCACTCGCTGGGCCAGAGGCTCAGTTAATTGGGTTTAGTAAACTGTGTCTAGTGTGTAGGATAGTGCTAGTATACGGGGGTAATCACTGGATTGTGCAGACTCGCTGGGCCAAACGGCCGGTTTCCACATTATCTCTAATTATTTTTTATTCACGGTTCTTTCAATTCGGGGCGCTGGAATCTTGAGCATAAACTACTGTGCTGGAGGAACTTGGTGGGTCAGGCAGTATCTGAAGAAATGGACAGATGACTAATCAGGTCGGGAGCCTTCAGACTGAAATACGGGAGAAAGCTGGAAATGAGGTGGGGGTGGGGCACTGCTTGACAGGTGATGGGTGGATACAGTTGAGTGGGTGATGGGCAGATGGGTGGATACAGGTGAGTGGGTGATGGGCAGATGGGTGGATACAGGTGAGTGGGTGATGGACAGATGGGTGGATACAGGTGAGTGGGTGATGGTGGATACAGGTGAGTGGGTGATGGGCAGATGGGTGGATACAGGTGAGTGGGTGATGGGCAGATGGGTGGATACAGGTGAGAGGGTGATGGGTGGATACAGGTGAGTGGGTGATGGGTGGATACAGGCGAGTGGGTGATTGGCAGATGGGTGGATACAGGTGAGAGGGTGATGAGTGGATACAGGTGAGTGGGAGATGGGCAGACGGGTGGAGTAAGTGACAAAGGCTGAAGGTGAAAGTGATAAAACATGTTGGATAAGGACAAGAGCTGTGAAATGTAAAGCCAGGGTGAGGTGGGTTGGGAAGGTGAAAGGGAAATATGGGACAAGGATATGAGAGATGAGTGTACTTCCCTTCACCTCCCCCAACACTGTACTAGTTGACTGACTAACTAATTGACTGACTAACTAGTTAATTGACTAACTAATTAGCTCACTAACTAACCAACTAACACTAGTCCTTTCCCTTCCTCTGTACGCTAATCTCTCAAACAGTCCCATATTTCCCACTCTCTCTTCCACCCATATCTCTCCTAGTTATTTGGCATTTTGTCCCTTTCACCTGAGCCTTTGGCACTCACTCCATCCATAGGCTAATCACACGGACTAGAAGGGCCGAGATGGCCTGTTTCCGTGCTGCAATTGTTGTATGGTTACATGGTACCACCTATTTACATGCTAGCTTTGTCCTGCATGCCTCTGCCTCTTTTCATTCTCTTTCATCGGTCTGAGGAAGGTTGCTGACCTGAGATGTCATCTGTCCATTCCACTTGCAGTCAGGCAGATTGTGCCTGAACTGCTGAATGCCTCCAGCACTTTGTCTTTGGACAGAGCCATGTTCCCCGGTTGTAGTTGGCTCCTGTTACAGGGAAAGTAGAGTTTAATATTGGTGGTGTATTAATTAGACTGTTTTGTACATCTTTGTCAGCTCTCGGGATCTGGTCTTTCTGGAGATTACTTTAAGGTAAGGCCCCTGTTTCAAAACCTCTCTTGGGTTTCAGTATTTGGGGAAAGATTGGGCAGCACAGAGTTAGAGTTGCTGCCTCACAGCGCCAAAGACCATGGTTCAATCCTGACAACATGTGTTGTGTGTATAGTTTGTATGTTCTGCCTGTGACCATGTGGGTTTTCTCCAGGTGTTCTGGCTTCCAACACACCAAAGACGCTGACAACATGTGTTGCTGTATAGTTTGTATGTTCTCCCTGTGACCATGTGGGTTTTCTCCAGATGTTCTGGCTTCCATCACGAAAGACACTGACAACATGTGTTGCTGTATAGTTCGTATGTTCTGCCTGTGACCATGTGCGTTTTCTCCAGGTGTTCTGGCTTCCAACACCAAAGACATTCAGGTTTGCAGGTTAATTGGTTTCAGTAAACTGTCCCTAGTGTGTAGGATAGTGTTAGTGTACGGGGTGATTGCTGGATTGTGCTGACTTAGTGGACCAGAGGGCCTGTTTCCACACTTTAGTTGGTCTTAATGTATTTATTTTAGTACAATGTGAAGAAGAGTCCTGTTCTGAAACGTCACCTATAAATGTTCTCCACAGATGCTGCCTGACCCGCTGAGTTACTCCAGCGTTACTCTGTGAAACGTCACCTATCCATGTTCTCCACAGATGCTGCCTGACCCACTGAGTTACTCCAGCACTCTGTGAAACGTCACCTATCCATGTTCTCCACAGATGCTGCCTGACCCGCTGAGTTACTCCAGCACTCTGTGAAACGTCACCTATCCACGTCCTCCACAGATGCTGCCTGACCCGCTGAGTTACTCCAGCACTGTGTGAAACGTCACCTATCCATGTTCTCCACAGATGCTGCCTGACCCGCTGAGTTACTCCAGCACTGTCTTTATTTATTTTGTAAACCAGCATCTGCAGTTCCTTGATTTTCATCCCGAATCTTCCCTGGTTTCAGGGCTTTTACAAACTTTGGAATCTGTACAATGGGTGCTTTATGGGGAAATGAAACTGGTTACAAAGCAACAAAGAACCATTTTGCAGTAAAGAGAACAATTAAATCTAATTTGTAGACAGCAACACCAAATGTGCAGTGAATTTGTGGTCAACATTCCCACCGTGTGGTGATCCGCTGCACTGCAGGTCCATCTGATTTGTGGTCAACACTCCCACCGTGTGGTGATCCGCTGCACTGCAGGTCCATCCAGTTTATGGTCAACACTCCCACCGTGTGGTGATCCACTGCACTGCAGGTCCATCTGATTTGTGGTCAACACTCCCACCGTGTGGTGATCCGCTGCACTGCAGGTCCATTTGCCATGTGGACAAAGTACCAGTTAGACTGGTCAGGCAGCATCTCTGTAGAACGTAGACAGATCCTTTTGTCCACACACTTACTGCATTGCACCGCATACTGCACAGTGGGGAATTTCTTTAGTCGGAGGGCGGTGAATCTGTAGAATTCACTGCTACAGAGCGATGTGGAGGCTGTCGATGGATATTTAGAAGGTGGAGATGGATTCTTGATTAGCAAATGCGTTGAACGTAATGGGGTCTGAATGATGGTCTCGTCCTGAAACGTCACCTGTTCCTTCTCACCAGAGATGCTGCCTGACCCGCTGAGTTACTCCAGCTCGTTGTCTCACCATACATTTGGCTGCATCTACAATGTTATAATCCATTTCTTCAGTTCTCTCGGTTCTACTCTCGTCCTTGTCGCTCCTTAGCTCTGCTCTTCCACCCTGACTCGACAATTTGAAGCATAAATATTGCATTCAAGTGTAAGTTAAGACTCACTACATTATGTACCAGATTGCACAATTTCAAGGTGAAAAATGCAGAAGCTCCCTACCATGAGGGGGGGGGGGGGGCACACACACCACCAAGCACCCCCCTCCCCCCCCCCCCCCCCCCCCCCCAACCTCTGTCGCTACGCTCCCTCGGAATTTCTCACTCAACTCTCACCCAATGTTGGCAGCCCTGTCTCGGGTACAAAAAACTACTATCTGCAGTTCTTTGTTTCTACATTTTACTGTTCAATGTTGATCAGTGATAACTGTTATTGATTGATGCACAATGTAGAACATTGGGCCGAAGAGGACTGAGGGGCATCTTACTGGGAACCCAGTGATTTGGAACAATTGGTCTGCTGTGGATTGGAGTTGGGATGTATAAAATTCCCCGATCTGATCTGTCTACAATGTTTGGAGACCCTTGCAGTCAAGATTCATGAGGATATTGCCAATAATTGTTGTTGAGGTTCTATTTACTCCATGAAGGCAGTGGCAAGAATGAATTTGTCTCCTGGATAGCTGTCACGTTGTGTTTTAATTGGGGCACTCACTTTATGAAGACTGGTTTTCAGTTGATGATTAAGACAGCAAGGAATTTAAAGTGGATCTACATTGTACTTGGTTGAGGAAAGTTAATGTGAACTAGTTGTTAACCACTGTGTGAAATGGTCAATGTTAACTACCCGAATCACAGCTTGTTTATGAAGTTCTTATGAAGGACTTTCAGGTGAAAGGAATCTGTGTGGAGTGGTCATTCATTGAGCTTTGGACTGGACAGACTATTGTAAAGATATTTACATGCTCTTGCTCAAAATACAAAGTGCTGGAGTAACTCAGCGAGTCAGGCAGCATCTGTGGAGAACATGGATAGGTGACATAGAAACATAGAAAATAGGTGCAGGAGGAGGCCATTCGGCCCTTTGAGCCAGCACCGCCATTCATTGTGATCATGGCTGATCGTCCCCAATCAATAACCTGTGCCTGCCTTCTCCCCATATCCCTTGGCTCCACTAGCCCCTAGAGCTCTATCTAACTCTCTCTTAAATCCATCCAGTGATTTGGCCTCCTCTGCCCTCTGTGGCAGGGAATTCCACAAATTCACAACTCTCTGGGTGAAAAAGTTTTTTCTCACCTCCGTCTTAAATGGCCTCCCCTTTATTCTAAGGCTGTGTGTGGCCCCTGGTTCTGGACTCGCCCAACATTGGGAACATTTTTCCTGCATCTAGCTTGTCCAGTCCTTTTATAATTTTATATGTTTCTATAAGGTCTCCCCCTCATCCTTCTAAACTCCAGTGAATACAAGCCTAGTCTTTTCAATCTTTCCTCGTATGATAGTCCCGCCATCCCTGGGATCGATCTGGTGAACCTACGCTGGGCTCCTTCAATCACAAGGATGTCCTTCCTCAAATTAGGAGACCAAAACTGTACACAATACTCCAGGTGTGGTCTCACCAGAGCCCTGTACAACTGCAGAAGAACCTCTTTACTTCTATACTGAAATCCTCTTGTTAGGGTGATGGGAACCCCCTCTTTCCCAGCACCCGACCCCCCCCCGCTGGTGATGGGAACCCCCTCTTTCCCAGCACCCGACCCCCCCCCCACCCTGGTGATGGGAACCCCCTCTTTCCCAGCACCCGACCCCCCCCCCCCACCCTGATTATGGGAACCCCCTCTTTCCCTGCCCCCCCACCCTGATGATGGGAACCCCCTCTTTCCCTGCCCCCCACACCCTGGTGATGGGAACCCCCTCTTTCCCTGCACCACCCCCCCCCGGTGATGGGAGCCCCCTCTTTCCCTGCCCCCCCCACCCTGGTGATGGGAACCCCCTCTCCCCCCCCCCTCCACCCTGGTGATGGGAACCCCCTCTTTCCCTGCCCCCCCCACCCTGGTGATGGGAACCCCCTCTTCCCCCCCCCACCCTGGTGATGGGAACCCCCTCTTTCCCTGCTCCACCCCCACCCTGGTGATGGGAACCCCCTCTTTCCCTGCACCCCACCCTGATGATGGGAACCCCCTCTTTCCCAGCACCCACCCCCCCCACCCTGGTGATGGGAACCCCCTCTTTCCCTGCCCCCCACCACCCTGGTGATGGGAACCCCCTCTTTCCCTGCACCCCCCCACCCTGGTGATGGGAACCCCCTCCTTCCCTGCCCCCCCCACCACCCTGGTGATGGGAACCCCCTCTTTTCCTGCACCCCCCCACTCTGGTGATGTGAACCCCCTCTTTCCCGGCACCCCCACCCTGGTGATGGGAACCCCCTCTTTCCCTGCACCCGCCCCCCCCCCCACCCTGGTGATGGGAACCCCCTCTTTTCCTGCACCCCCCCCCACCCTGGTGATGGGAACCCCCTCTTTCCCTGCACCCCCCACCCTGGTGTGAACACTTCCCTCAACACCTTGGTCACTCTGCTCCTTCCCTCTCTATTCTCACCTCCCAAACCAGTCTCATATTTCACTCTATCCCCTTCCACCCGTATCCCTCCCTCCAGCTTTACGTTTCACTCTTCTCATCTGTTGCATCTTTTGTCTCCTTGTCACCTCCAGCCAATGTCACCACCCATCACCCTCTCTCCCCTGTATACACGAATCACATAACAGGCTTTGTCCTGCTCCCACCTCTTTCCCACTTTCTCTGCCCGACTCCATCAGTCTGAAAGGGTCCCAACAGGAAGCGACAGCATCTGTCCATTCCCTTTGTGGTCGGGTAGATGGTGCCTGATCTGCCAAGTACCTCCAGCACTTTGTTTTGGACCAGGTTACATTCCCTGGTTACAGTAAACCTAGTTGGCTGCTGTTGCAGGGAAAGTAGTTTAATGTTGATGACACTTGAAGTCTCATTACAAATTATCAATCCTGCCATTCACCCTACTGTAGTTTTGGAATTGGTCTAAATCTACATTTTGTTTGAGTGTGTTTGTTGCCAGAATCTATTTCATCTCCTCTCTGCTCTTTTGTGAAGGTGACCAATTAGTGTTAGTTTCACTTCCACTTTCTCTGCCCTACTCCATCAGTCTGAAGAAGGGTCTCGACCTGAAACATTATCTGTCCATTCCCTTTGCAGGCAGGCAGATGATGCCTGACCCACAGAGTAACTCCAGTACTTTGTTTTAGACCAGGTTACATCCCCTGGTTAAAGTAATCCTAGTTGCCTCCTGTTGCAGGGAAGGTAGTTTAATGTTGATGGCACTTGTGTTTAACTCATTACAATTAAGTAATCTTGCCCCTTCCATTCACCCAACTGTAGCTTTGTTTGCAATTGGTCTAAATCTATATTTGGTTTAGTATGTTTGTCTGTGTTGCCAGAATCCTTCCTCTCCTCTCTGCTCCTTTCTAAAGGTGTGACCAATTAGTGTTAGTTTCCACCCAGGATCTCTAAAGACTGGGTCCTCTGATGCTGGAGAAGAGTCTGCCAGGGTTAGACTCTCTTCCCCATTCTGCCAAATGTTGCATAAACTGGGTCAAACTTCACTGCTGTTCATTTCCTTGTACGTCTCATTTAATTCAAAGTATTTCTTTGGTGGTTAAAGTAGTATCTGGTTTGTCATGGTGTGTTTCTCCAGATATTTGAACTGCCTGTATGCTCCTATCTGTTTCTGTTTGTGCTCAGGGTTTCAATGTCCATGGTAAAGGGCACGGTATCGGGGGCAGTGTCGGGGCGAACACTTCATGTAACGTGTTAAGTTTCACATTATGGACACAGTGTGGAAACGGCCCCTTTGGCCCACCGAGTCTGCACCAACCAGCACATCTGTTAAAGGGCACGGTATCAGGGGCAGTGTGGGGGTGAACACTTCATGTAACATGGTAAGTTTCACATTATGGACACAGTGTGGAAACAGCCCCTTTGACCCACCGAGTTCGCTCCGACCAGCGATCCCCGCGATTAACACATCTGGTAAAGGGTACAGTATCAGGGGCAGTGTCGGGGTGAACACTTCATGTAACATGGTAAGTTTCACATTATGGACACAGTGTGAAAACAGGCCCTTTGGCCCACCGAGTTCGCTCCGACCAGCGATCCCCGCACAATAACACTATCCTACACACACTAGGGACAAGGTTACATTTATACCAAGTCAATTAACCTATAAACCTGCACATCTTTGGATAGTGGGAGGAAAGTGAAGATCTCTGAGAAAACCCACTTGGTCACTGGGAGAACGTGCAAACTCCGTACAGACAGCACCCGTGTCTCTGGCGCTGTAAGGCAACAACTCTACCGCTGTGCCACTGTGCTGCCCTTCAACAAAGCTGGCATGTTGCTGTGCCAGTGAATTACAGTAGTCAATGTATTCTGCTTCCCTGTAGGATTTACTACAATCCTTTCAATGGCTGATCCTGTTTCTTTTTTTTTTTTTTATTTATTTATTTATTAGAAGTAGACATATTATACAATGTAATTACATATTATAGTAGAAAAAAAAACTTTTCATATACATCAGTCATACATTATTAAAATTTTCCATTATCAATTACTTCTGCTTCTAGTATTTTTATTTTTTATAGAAAGCGAGAAAAAGAGAGGGTAGAAAGTTACAAATAAAAGAGGAAGCAAAAAAAAAAACAAAAAAAAAACACAACAGAAAAACAAGGAAGGTGGAATGGGTTACCTGTGATACATCAATGGAGATAGGTTCGTAGGTTATAAAGTATAGAGTATAGTTTTTCATCTGTTCCTGAGTTCAAGTTTCAGCTGGGTCCTCGTGCTGTGCCAGTCTATCCCTTCAGATAGTTAATGAATGGAGCCCAAATTTTATGGAAAAGATCTTGTTTGTCCATTAAGACAAGTCTAATTCTTTCTAAGTATAGGGTCTCCGACATTTCCGTAATCCACATTTTGATTGTGGGGGTTGTAGGGCCTTTCCAAAATTTTAATATTAATTTTTTTCCGGTTATTATACTGTAATTGAGGAAGTTTCTTTGGTTTGTTGTGAGTGTTAAGCTTTGTTCTGATATTCCAAGTATTATTAATTTTGTGTCTGGGTCCAGTTTTGTATTAATAACTTTTGAAGTTATTTCAAAAATATCTGTCCAGAAATGTTTAAGTTTTATACAGTTTGCAAAAGTATGTGTTAAATTAGCCTCTAAATGTAGACATTTATCACAAATAGGAGAGATTTGTGGGAAAATTCTATTTAGTTTTATTTTAGAGAAGTGTAGTCTATGTAAGACCTTGAATTGTATTAAAATATGTCTGGCATTTAATGAACATTGATGTATTTGTTGTAAACTTTCGTCCCACATATCTTTCGTGATAGGATGACCTATTTCAATTTCCCATTTGTATCTATGTAGTTCGGTCGGTGGTACCTCGTTATTTAGTAGGGTGTTATAAATATAAGCTATTAGTTTTTCAGTATTAGGATGCTTGTTCAGACACTCATCAAGAATTTCTGATTCCCTATTCTTGTAAACTTGTGTATTAGATTTAACATAATCTCTAATTTGTAGATATCTGAAAAAATTATTTGAGTGCAGTCCATAATTCAGTTGTAACTCTTGAAATGAAAGAAAAGTACCTTTCCCATAAAGATGTCCTATATTTTTGATTCCATGATTTTTCCATTGTGTGAAACCTTTGTCCATAAAGGATGATTTGAACAAAGGATTATTTACAATGGGAAGGCAGAGTGGTATATTATTCAATTTAAATCTTTTTTATTTGTTTCCAAATTCGTATTCCACTATGTATTATGGGGTTTTCTTTATAGGTTTTTTTGTGCTGTTTTGTGGGGGCAAATATGATCGGTCCAATTTCAAAAGGTAGACAGTCTTCCTTTTCCATCATTAGCCAATCTGGTTGTTGGTCCATTTCTTCCAGCCAAAAATTCATGTTTTTAATATGGACTGCCCAAAAATAAAATAAGAAATTTGGCAAAGCCAGACCTCCATTTATCTTTGATTTACATAAGTGTTTTTTACTTATTCTATGATTCTTATAATCCCAGACAAAACTTGTAACAATGGAGTCGACTTTTTTGAAAAAAGTTTTTGGGATATATATCGGAATTAATTGAAGTAGGTACAGTAGTTGCGGTAAAAAAAATCATTTTTATAGCATTAATTCTCCCAAGCATTGAAATGGGGAGTGTTTTCCAGTATTGAATATTCTTATGTAGTTTATTCAGTAAGGGTGGGAAATTTAGTTTAAATAAAGAGGTATATGTCTTAGTTACCCAGATTCCTAAGTATTTAAATTTATCTTTAACTATTTTAAAAGGGGATTGTTGTATTGTATGTAAATTAAATTTTGTTATTGGCATGATTTCGCTTTTATTCCAATTGATTCTATATCCCGAAAACTGACCAAATTGAGTTATTAGATTTAATAGGTTTGGAATACTAGTTTCTAATTTTGTAATATATATTAGTATATCATCTGCATATAAGGAGATTTTATTCCTTGTGTCTCTAGTATTGTATCCAAATATTCCTGGATGGTTTCTAACGCTTTCTGCTAGGGGTTCAATTGCAAGAGCAAATAATAGTGGGGATAGTGAACATCCTTGTCTACAGCCTCTAGAGAGATTAAATTTAGTTGATAACATTTTGTTTGTTAATATTCTAGCTGTTGGGTTAGAATATAACAATTTAACCCATGTACAGTACTTCTCTCCTAGTTGAAATTTTTCCATCACCGAAAATAAATATGGCCATTCTACCTGGTCAAATGCTTTTTCAGCATCTAACGAGATAATTGCTAGCTCTGCGTTGGGGATTCTATTGGAGTATATAATATTAAATAATCTTCTCAGATTAAAAAATGAATACCGTTTGGGGATAAACCCTGTTTGGTCAGGATGTATTAATTTACTGATCACTAAGCTCAATCTATTAGATAGAATCTTAGTTAATATTTTCTGATCAGTATTTAAGAGGGCTATAGCTCTGTATGAACCTGGGTCTTCAAGATCCTTGTCCGTTTTTGGTATAAGTATGATTGTTGATTCATTTAGAGTTTCTGGGAGTTTCTGTTGAGTATAAGCATATTTGTACATTGTCTGTAGGCGTGGGGAAAGCAAGTCATAAAATTTTTTATAAAATTCCGAATTTAGTCCATCGGGTCCTGCCGACTTTCCATTTTTTAAGGACTTTATTGATTCTTCAATGTCTTTTATCGTAATTTCAGCCCCTAGCAATTCTCTCTCTTTCTGATCTAGACCCGTAAACTTACAATTCTGTAAAAATGTTTCCATTCCCGTTGATTGTTCTGTTATTTTAGATGAATACAATTTTTGATAGTATTGTAGAAATCTATCATTAATATCTTTAGGCAATGTTAATGTTTCTCCCTTATCTGTTCTAATTTTGTATATTGTTTTTTCCCCGTCCAATTTGCGAAGTTGACGCGCTAATAGTTTTTGTGGTTTGTCACCAAATTCAAAATTTAATTGTTTTGTATGTTGATAAAGTTTTATAACTTGGTCTGAATAAATCTTGTTTAATTTATATTTCAATACTGCAATTTTATTGTGTTTTATCGTGGATGGTGCTGCTGCATTTTCTGTGTCTAATTGCTTTATTTCCATTTCCAGTTTCTTTTGTTTGGCCCTATTCTCTTTATTAAAAAATGATTGGGAAGAAATTAATGCTCCTCGTACAAATGCTTTAAATGTTTCCCAAAGAAGCGAGGCAGAGATTTCAGGGCTATCGTTAGCCTCAAAAAACATTTTAATCTGTTTTACTAGATATTCATTACATGACTTATCTTTTAAGATTTGGGGATTAAATCTCCATTGTGACTGTGTCTCTGCCATTCCGTTTACTTTGATCATAAATGTTAATGGGGCATGGTCTGAGATTATGATGTTGTGATATTGTGAGTTATAGGTGAATGGGATAAGTTTTGAATCTACCAAAAAATAGTCTATCCTTGAGTAAGTTTTATGTACTGGTGAGTAAAATGAATATTCTCGGCCCGATGGATTTCAATTCTCCAGACGTCCTTAATATTAGTGGTATTAATGTATGAATTTAAAAATTCACTTGATCGAGATTTTAGTTTTCTTTGAGTTGATGATCTGTCCAAACAAGCATCCAATGTACAATTTAAATCTCCACCAATTATTAAGTTTTGTTGTGTACCTTCCGGGATATTGTTAAGAATTCTCTTAAAAAACAGAGGGCTATCAAAATTTGGTCCATACACATTGAGGAGAGTCACCTTTTTTAAGTATAACTCCCCTATTATTATAATATATCTGCCTTCAATGTCTTCTATCGTTGATATATGTTTAAAGGGTATACCTTTACGAATTAATATTGCCACACCTCTTGATTTATGTGAGAATGAAGAATGGTACGCTTTAGCAATCCATTTTGCTTTCAGTCTATGTTGTGCTTCCTTTTTAAGATGTGTCTCCTGGAGAAATATTATATCTGTTTTCAATGATTTTAAATGTGCTAACACTTTGCCTCTCTTGATAGGTTCATTAATTCCCTTAACATTCCAACTACAGAATTTAATTCCCTCAACAGGCTGATCCTGTTTCTCATGACATGTAATTTCAATTGGAATCTCTTCCTCTCTAGGTGTCCAGTGTGAAGGAGGATGTCGGCAGACTTCAAATCACTAACGTGACATTGGTTTGTTTTGTATATAACTTGGTCTATGTGAATATGGTTATGGAGTTGGTACAAAGGTAAGGCCCCTGTTTAGAACCTTCTCTTGGGCTTCAGTGTGGATGAAGGTTTGGGAAAGATTAACAATTGTTTTCTCTAATTGGGCTCAGCCTGTCTCAGCTTGGGGTCCACTTTAGTTTAAAGATTACATTGCCTCTCGCCCCTCATTAGGGTTTATTCACTAAAGTTGTGGTCTGGGCCTACTTGAAGGAGTTTAACAGGGACCACTGGTATGTACTTGTGTCTCTATTCAGTAGTGAGTTTCTGCCTGTACCTGGGGCTGTTGGTCAGGGTGGGGACAGTGAGGGAGATGTATGGGGGGTGGGGACAGTGTGGGGGATGTATGGGGGGGTGTATGGGGGGGTGGGGACAGTGAGTGGGATGTATGGGGGGGGGGGTGGGGACAGTGAGGGGGGTGTATGGGGGGGTGGCGACAGTGAGGGGGTGTATGGGGGGGGGCGGGGACAGTGTGCGGGGTGTATGTGGGGGTGGGGACAGTGAGGGGGGGGGGTGGGGACAGTGGGGGGGGGGGGGTGGGGACAGTGGGGGGGGATGTATGGGGGGTGGGGACAGTGGGGGGATGTATGGGGGGGTGGGGACAGTGAGGGAGATGTATGGGGGGGGGGTGGGAACAGTGAGGGGGATGTATGGGGGGTGGGGACAGTGAGGGGGATGTAAACGGGTCCTTTTCACAATGGCAGGCAGTGACTAGTGGGGTACCGCAAGGCTCAGTGCTGGGACCCCAGCTATTTACAATATATATTAATGATCTGGATGAGGGAATTGAAGGCAATATCTCCAAGTTTGCGGATGACACTAAGCTGGGGGACAGTGTTAGCTGTGAGGAGGATGCTAGGAGACTGCAAGGTGACTTGGATAGGCTGGGTGAGTGGGCAAATGTTTGGCAGATGCAGTATAATGTGGATAAATGTGAGGTTATCCATTGATCGGGAGCAATGGGCCGGGTAGCCGGGTGTAATGGGACCAGAAGGGATAAAAGGGAATGTGATTTAGGGAGATGGGGATGAGTGTACTGATGAAGGGACACCCCCTCTTCCCCTACACTCCCCACCCTGGTGCACCTCACTCAACACTCCGACACCCTACTCCTTTCCCCTCTAATGTACACTCATCCCTGTCCCACATTCCCCTCTTTCCCAGATCCCTCTCTCTGGCTTTGCATGTCACACCTCTCCTTGTCTGATACTTGTCTCCTCTTCACCTCTAGCCTTTGTCATTACTCCCCTATCTGCTAATCAGCCCCGAACTGTATCCAGCATCACTCACCAGGCTTTGTCCTGCTCCCATCTCTTTCCAGCTTTCTCCCAACTACATCAGTTTGAAGAAAGGTCCTGATCTGAAACATCTGTCCATTCATTTGCAGTCGGGCAGATGGTGCCTGGCCCACTGAGTACCTCCAGCACTGTTTCTGACCTAGTTATTCCTTGGTTAAAGTTATCTGAGGGAAAGTGAGTTTAATAGTCATGGCTCTTGAGTCTTATTACAATTTACTAATCCTGCCCCTTCCATTCACCCTACTGTAGTTCTTTAGAGTTGGTCTAAATCTATATTTGGTTTGGCGAGTGTCTGTGTTGCTGCAATCTGTTTGCTCTGAATAATTAGTGTTTGTTTCCACCCAGGATCTCCAAGGACTGGACCTGTGTTGCTGGAAGTGTCTGCTGGGGTTAGACTGTCTCTTCCCGTTCTGCCAAATGTTGGTGTAAGATGGAATAAACTTCTTCCCCATTGCTGTTCTCCTGATACACAAGTTTCATTTAATGTTTTTGTCGGTTAAAGTAGAGTCTGGTCTGTTGTGGTTGGGTTTTCCTCTGATATTGTGAACTGCTGCACGTCCTGTAAAGTTCCTGCAACCTTATCCAGTCTATCTAGATTTGATCTTCATGGAGATGGTGTGAAGGTAAGGCCCCCCATTTCAATCCCTTTTTTGATTTCAGTGGGGATAAGATTTTGAAAGATTAACAATGGGGTTTCCTATTTATTTTTGGTCAAGGGTTTTATAATTCAGGATGCTGGATCTTTAGCAATAAAAGCAGAGTTGGAGGAACTCGATGGGTCAGGCAGCATCTGTCGGCTGGCTCAGAGATTTGTAGGTTAATTGGTTTTAGTGAACTGTCTCTAGTGTGTAGGATAATGCCAGTGTATGGGATAATCACTGGATTGTGCAGGCTCGCTGGGCCAGAGGCTCAGTTAATTGGTTTTAGTAAACTGTCTCTAGTGTGTAGGATAATGCCAGTGTATGGGATAATCGCTGGATTGTGCAGACTCGCTGGGCCAGAGGCTCATGTAGGTTAATTGGGTTTAGTAAACTGTCTAGTGTGTAGGATAATGCCAGTGTATGGGGTAATCGCTGGATTGTGCAAACTCGCTGGGCCAGACGGCCGGTTTCCACGCTATCTCTAATTATTTTTTATTCACGGATTTTTCAATTCGAGGCGCTGGAATCTTGAGCATAAACAACAGTGCTGGAGGAACTTGGTGGGTCAGGCAGCATCGGAAGAAATGGACAGATGACTAATCAGGTCAGGAGCCTTCAGACTGAAATACGGGAGAAAGCTGGAAATGAGGTGGGGGTGGGGCACTGCCTGACAGGTGATGGGTGGATACAGGTGAGTGGGTGATGGGCAGATAGGTGGATACAGGTGAGTGGGTGATGGGCAGATGGGTGGATACAGGTGAGAGGGTGATGGGCAGATGGGTGGATACAGGTGAGTGGGTGATGGGCAGATGGGTGGTTACAGGTGAGAGGGTGATGGGCAGATGGGTGGATACAGGTGAGTGGGTGATGGGTGGATACAGGTGAGTGGGTGATGGGCAGATGGGTGGATACAGGTGAGTGGGTGATGGGCAGATGGGTGGATACAGGTGAGTGGGTGATGGGTGGATACAGGTGAGTGGGTGATGGGCAGATGGGTGGATACAGGTGAGAGGGTGAGTGGGAGATGGGTGGAGTAAGTGACAAAGGCTGAAGGTGAAAGTGATAAAACATGTTGGATAAGGACAAGAGCTGTGAAATGTTAAGCCAGGGTGAGGTGGGTTGGGAAGGTGAAAGGGAAATATGGGACAAGGGGATGAGAGATGAGTGTACTTCCCTTCACCTCCCCCAACACTGTACTAGTTGACTGACTAACTATTGACTGACTAACTAGTTAATTGACTAACTAATTAACTCACTAACTAACCAGCTAACACTAGTCCTTTCCCTTCCTCTGTACGCTCATCTCTCAAACAGTCCCATATTTCCCACTCTCTCTTCCACCCATATCTCTCCTAGTTATTTGACATTTTGTCCCTTGAGCCTTGAGCCTTTGGCACTCACTCCATCCATAGGCTAATCACACCTCACATTGAGTATAGAAGTTGGGATGTAATGTTAAATTTGTACAAGGCATTGGTGAGGCCAATTCTGGAGTATGGTGTACAATTCTGGTCGCCTAATTATAGGAAGAATGTCAACAAAATAGAGAGAGTACAGAGGAGATTTACTAGAATGTTGCCTGGGTTTCAGCAACTAAGTTACAGAGAAAGGTTGAACAAGTTAGGTCTTTATTCTTTGGAGCGCAGAAGGTTAAGGGGGGACTTGATAGAGGTCTTTAAAATGATGAGAGGGATAGACAGAGTTGATGTGGATAAGCTTTTCCCACTGAGAGTAGGGAAGATTCAAACAAGGGGACATGATTTGAGAATTAAAGGACAGAAGTTTAGGGGTAACATGAGGGGGAACTTCTTTACTCAGAGAGTGGTGGCTGTGTGGAATGAGCTTCCAGTGGAAGTGGTGGAGGCAGGTTCGATGTTATCATTTAAAAATAAATTGGATAGGTATATGGATGGGAAAGGAATGGAGGGTTATGGTCTGAGTGCAGGTAGATGGGACTAGGGGAAAATACGTGTTCGGCACGGACTAGAAGGGCCGAGATGGCCTGTTTCCGTGCTGCAATTGTTATATGGTTACATGGTACCCCCTATTTACATGCTAGCTTTGTCCTACCTCCTTTCACTCTCTTTCATCAGTCTGAGGAAGGTTGCTGACCTGAGGTGTCATCTGTCCATTCGACTTGCAGCCAGGCAGATTGTGCCTGAACTGCTGAATGCCTCCAGCACTTTGTCTTTGGACAGAGCCATGTTCCCCGGTTGTAGTTGGCTCCTGTTACAGGGGAAGTAGAGTTTAATATTTGTGGTGTATTAATTTGACTGTTTTGTACATCTTTGTCAGCTCTCTGGATCTGGTCTTTCTGGAGATTACTTTAAGGTAAGGCCCCTGTTTCAAAACCTCTCTTGGGTTTCAGTATTTGGGGAAAGATTGGGCAGCACAGAGTTAGAGTTGCTGCCTCACAGCGCCAGAGACCATGGTTCAATCCTGACAACATGTGTTGTGTGTATAGTTTGTATGTTCTGCCTGTGACCATGTGGGTTTTCTCCAGGTGTTCTGGCTTCCAACACACCAAAGACGCTGACAACATGTGTTGCTGTATAGTTCGTATGTTCTCCCTGTGACCATGTGGGTTTTCTCCAGGTGTTCTGG
Source organism: Amblyraja radiata (assembly GCF_010909765.2). Lineage (NCBI taxonomy): Eukaryota > Metazoa > Chordata > Chondrichthyes > Rajiformes > Rajidae > Amblyraja > Amblyraja radiata. The sequence continues at coordinate 69,877,172 of NC_045963.1, forward strand.
CTTGCATCACCAAAGACATGCAGGTTTGCAGGTTAATTGGTTTTAGTAAACCGTCCCTAGTGTGTAGGATAGTGTTAGTGTACGGGGTGATTGCTGGATTGTGCTGACTTAGTGGACCAGAGGGCCTGTTTCCACACTTTAGTTGGTCTTAATGTATTTATTTTAGTACAATGTGAAGAAGGGTCCTGTTCTGAAACATCACCATAAATGTTCTCCACAGATGCTGCCTGACCCACTGAGTTACTCCAGCACTCTGTGAAACGTCACCTATCCATGTTCTCCACAGACGCTGCCTGACCCGCTGAGTTACTCCAGCGTTACTCTGTGAAACGTCACCTATCCATGTTCTCCACAGATGCTGCCTGACCCGCTGAGTTACTCCAGCACTCTGTGAAACGTCACCTATCCATGTTCTCCACAGATGCTGCCTGACCCGCTGAGTTACTCCAGCACTCTGTGAAATGTCACCTATCCATGTTCTCCACAGATGCTGCCTGACCCGCTGAGTTACTCCAGCACTCTGTGAAACGTCACCTATCCATGTTCTCCACAGATGCTGCCTGACCGCGTGAGTTACTCCAGCACTCTGTGAAACGTCACCTATCCATGTTCTCCACAGATGCTGCCTGACCCGCTGAGTTACTCCAGCACTCTGTGAAACGTCACCTATCCATGTTCTCCACAGATGCTGCCTGACCCGCTGAGTTACTCCAGCGTTACTCTGTGAAACGTCACCTATCCATGTTCTCCACAGATGCTGCCTGACCCGCTGAGTTACTCCAGCACTCGGTGAAACGTCACCTATCCATGTTCTCCACAGATGCTGCCTGACCCGCTGAGTTACTCCAGCACTCTGTGAAACGTCACCTATCCATGTTCTCCACAGATGCTGCCTGACCCGCTGAGTTACTCCAGCACTCTGTGAAACGTCACCTATCCATGTTCTCCACAGATGCTGCCTGACCCGCTGAGTTACTCCAGCACTCTGTGAAACGTCACCTATCCATGTTCTCCACAGATGCTGCCTGACCCGCTGAGTTACTCCAGCACTCTGTGAAACGTCACCTATCCATGTTCTCCACAGATGCTGCCTGACCCGCTGAGTTACTCCAGCACTCTGTGAAACGTCACCTATCCATGTTCTCCACAGATGCTGCCTGACCCGCTGAGTTACTCCAGCACTCTGTGAAACGTCACCTATCCATGTTCTCCACAGATGCTGCCTGACCCGCTGAGTTACTCCAGCACTCTGTGAAACGTCACCTATCCATGTTCTCCACAGATGCTGCCTGACCCGCTGAGTTACTCCAGCACTCTGTGAAACGTCACCTATCCATGTTCTCCACAGATGCTGCCTGACCCGCTGAGTTACTCCAGCACTCTGTGAAACGTCACCTATCCATGTTCTCCACAGATGCTGCCTGACCCGCTGAGTTACTCCAGCACTCTGTGAAACGTCACCTATCCATGTTCTCCACAGATGCTGCCTGACCCGCTGAGTTACTCCAGCACTCTGTGAAACGTCACCTATCCATGTTCTCCACAGATGCTGCCTGACCCGCTGAGTTACTCCAGCACTCTGTGAAACGTCACCTATCCATGTTCTCCACAGATGCTGCCTGACCCGCTGAGTTACTCCAGCACTCTGTGAAACGTCACCTATCCATGTTCTCCACAGATGCTGCCTGACCCGCTGAGTTACTCCAGCACTCTGTGAAACGTCACCTATCCATGTTCTCCACAGATGCTGCCTGACCCGCTGAGTTACTCCAGCACTCTGTGAAACGTCACCTATCCATGTTCTCCACAGATGCTGCCTGACCCGCTGAGTTACTCCAGCACTCTGTGAAACGTCACCTATCCATGTTCTCCACAGATGCTGCCTGACCCGCTGAGTTACTCCAGCACTCTGTGAAACGTCACCTATCCATGTTCTCCACAGATGCTGCCTGACCCGCTGAGTTACTCCAGCACTCTGTGAAACGTCACCTATCCATGTTCTCCACAGATGCTGCCTGACCCGCTGAGTTACTCCAGCACTCTGTGAAACGTCACCTATCCATGTTCTCCACAGATGCTGCCTGACTCGTTGAGTTACTCCAGCACTCTGTGAAACGTCACCTATCCATGTTCTCCACAGATGCTGCCTGACCCACTGAGTTACTCCAGCACTCGGTGAAACGTCACCTATCCATGTTCTCCACAGATGCTGCCTGACCCGCTGAGTTACTCCAGCACTGTCTATTTATTTTGTAAACCAGCATCTGCAGTTCCTTGATTTTCATCCCGAATCTTCCCTGGTTTCAGGGCTTTTACAAACTTTGGAATCTGTACAATGGGTGCTTTATGGGGAAATGAAACTGGTTACAAAAGCAACAAAGAACCATTTTGCAGTAAAGAGAACAATTAAATCTAATTTGTAGACAGCACTCCCAATGTGCAGTGAATTTGTGGTCAACACTCCCACCGTGTGGTGATCCGCTGCACTGCAGGTCCATCCAGTTTGTGGTCAACACTCTCACCGTGTGGTGATCCGCTGCACTGCAGGTCCATCTGATTTGTGGTCAACACTCCCACCGTGTGGTGATCCGCTGCACTGCAGGTCCATCCAGTTTATGGTCAACACTCCCACGGTGTGGTGATCCACTGCACTGCAGGTCCATCTGATATGTGGTCAACACTCCCATCGTGTGGTGATCCGCTGCACTGCAGGTCCATCTGATTTGTGGTCAACACTCCCACTGTGGTGATCCGCTGCACTGCAGGTCCATCTGCCATGTAGACAAAGTACCAGTTAGACTGGACAGGCAGCATCTCTGTAGAACGTAGACAGATCGTTTTGTCCACACACTTACTGCATTGCACCGCATACTGCACAGTGTGGAATTTCTTTAGTCGGAGGGCAGTGAATCTGTAGAATTTACTGCACAGAGCGATGTGGAGGCTGCCGATGGATATTTAGAAGGTGGAGATAGAAACATAGAAATTAGGTGCAGGAGTAGGCCATTCGGCCCTTCGAGCCTGCACCGCCATTCAATATGATCATGGCTGATCATCCAACTCAGTATCCCGTACCTGCCTTCTCTCCATACCCTCTGATCCCCTTAGCCACAAGGGCCACATCTAACTCCCTCTTAAATATAGCCAATGAACTGGCCTCGACTACCCTCTGTGGCAGGGAGTTCCAGAGATTCACCACTCTCTGTGTGAAAAAAGTTCTTCTCATCTCGGTTTTAAAGGATTTCCCCCTTATCCTTAAGCTGTGACCCCTTGTCCTGGACTTCCCCAACATCGGGAGCAATCTTCCTGCATCTAGCCTGTCCAACCCCTTAAGAATTTTGTAAGTTTCTATAAGATCCCCTCTCAATCTCCTAAATTCTAGAGAGTATAAACCAAGTCTATCCAGTCTTTCTTCATAAGACAGTCCCGACATCCCAGGAATCCCTGGAGATGGATTATTGATTAGCAAATGCGTTGAACGTAATGGGGTCTGAATGATGGTCTCGTCCTGAAACGTCACCTGTTCCTTCACACCAGAGAAGCTGCCTGACCCACTGAGTTACTCCAGCTCGTTGTCTCACCATACATTTGGCTGCATCTACATTGTTAAAATCCATTTCTTCAGTTCTCTCGGTTCTACTCTCGTCCTTGCCGCTCCTTAGCTCTGCTCTTGTATAACGTTTCAATGTCCACGTGTAGAGTACTGCACCAGGCAACAAGGTTGGGAGAACACTTGTGAAATTTAATGTGGATTTGATGGGGTAACTGTGGTGTTGCTGTGCTTGTAAATTGTGTCTGTGCTGGAGAAACTCGATGGGTCCAGCAACATCATTGGAGAATATGGATTGGTAATTCTGGATTGGGACTCTTCAGACCCTTAAGAATTTTAGTCTAAATGTATTAGACTACCTTAATATTGGTCCAACCTGTGGGAGTCCTGACTGCAGAGACACAATGGTCCTGGTTGGAGATACATCTCCAGGCATTGTCCACATGTCCACATGTTTTTACCTCGAGGACTAGAATCTTCTCACCCAGGACTGTCCGACCCACTGAGTTACTCCAGCACTTTGTCTAATTGTAGAGAAGGACGTTGGAACAGTTCAAACATTAAAATGTTATGTTAAATTCATTTTTCAGCATCAAGTCTTCATGGATTTGGTCTTTATGGATGTCATAGGAGATAAGGTACGTATTTCTAACCCTCTTCAGTTTAATGGGATAAATGTGTTCAATTATTGATGTATTTTCCAAATGTGTTTCTTCAACATCGAGGAGCTCGCAGTCTCTGGTAGAGACGGATGTCGCGAAGCTCAAAGAACGCAAAAGGTTCGACTAGACCCCGAGTGAGCTGGGATTCAACCCCCCTGATGAAGGACCCCCGACACGGACGGCCCGACCGCCGGCTACGGGAGTCAAGATCGTCCCATCAACGGAAGGCTCGAGGCCCCAGACCGCGGGAGACCAAAGAAGGGAAGAGTTTGAACTTTGTGTTCTGTTGCTTTTTATTGGTATGAGTGTCTGGTAAATGAAACTCCTCGTGTTGCAAAGCATACTTTTTTTGCAACACGAGCCACCCCATGTTTGAATCGTGAGTAAATACACAGTGCTGGAGGAACTTGGTGGGTTTGACAACCTCTGACGGATTGGACAGATGACTAATCGGGTCGGAAGCTCTCAGTCTGAAATACGGGGGAGAGCTGGAAATGAGGTGGGGGTTGGGCACTGCCTGACAAGGTGATGGGTGGATTACAGGTGAGTGGGTGATGGGCAAATGGATGGAGTAAGTGCCAAAGGCTGAAGGTGAAGTGATAAAACATGTTGGATAAGGACAAGAACTGTGAAATGTAAAACCAGGGTGAGGTGGGGTTGGAAGGTAGAAAGGAAATATGGGACAGTTGAGAGAATGAGCATACTTCCCTTGCATTAACTAGGAGACTAATAACCATACTAAATAACCATAACTAAATACCTATAACTAAATAACCATAATAAATTAAATAACCTAACTAAATAACCATAACTAAAGTACCATAACTAAATAACCATAACTAAATACCACCAGAATATAATAACTAAGTAATAACAACTAACTAGTCCTTGTACGCTCATCTCTCAAACAGTCCCACATTCCCTCTATCCCTTCCACCCATCTCTCCTAGTTCATATTTCCGTTCTCTCCTGTTTGGCATTTTTGTCCCTTTCACCTTGAGCCTTTGGCACTCCACTCCATCCATATGCTCATCACGCCTCACATGTACCACCTATTTCCTTGCTGGCTTTGTCCTGCGTGCCTCTGCCTCTTTTCACTCTTTCATCAGTCTGAGGAAGGTTGCTGACCTGAGATGTCATCTGTCCATTCCACTTGCAGTCAGGCAGATTGTGCCTGAACTGCTGAATGCCTCCAGCACTTTGTCTTTGGACAGAGCCATGTTCCCTGGTTGTAGTTGGCTCCTGTTACAGGGAACGTAGAGTTTAATATTTTTGACGGAAGCTCTGGGGGGTTGGGTTTTTCCAGGTATTTTTTAACCATGTGGACACCACTGAATATTTGTTTATATCTAACGTTTAAATGTCCACGTGAAGAGTAGGCATCGGGCAACAAGGTTGGGAGAACACTTGTGAAATATAATGGGTATTTGAATAAACTGGGGTGTTGCTGTGCTTGTAGATTGTGTCAGTGCTGGAGCAACTCGATGGGTGCAGCAACATCGCTGGAGAACATGGGTTGGTAATTCTGGGTTGGGGCTCTTCAGACCTTAATCTCTTAAGGTAGTCTAAATGTATTAGACTACATTAATATTGGTCCAAACTGTAGGAGTCCTGACTGCAGAGACACAATGGTCCTGGTTGTCGATGCATCTCCAGGCATTGTCCACATGTCCCAGTGTTTTTACCTTGAGGACTAGAATCTTCTCACCCGGGACTGTCCGACCCACTGAGTTACTCCAGCACTTTGTCTAATTGTAGAGAAGGACGTTGGAACAGTTCAAACATTAAAATGTTATGTTAAATTCATTTTTCAGCATCAAGTCTTCATGGATTTGGTCTTTATGGATGTCATAGGAGATAAGGTACGTATTTCTAACCCTCTTCAGTTTAATGGGATAAATGTGTTCAATTATTGATGTATTTTCCAAATTTGTTTCTTCAACATCGAGGAGCTCGCAGTCTCTGGTAGAGACCGATGTCGGGAAGCTCCAAAGAACGCAAAAGGTTCGACTAGACCCCGAGTGAGCTGGGATTCAACCCCCCGATGCAGGACCCCCGACACGGACGGCCCGACCGCCGGCTACGGGAGTCAAGATCGTCCCATCAACGGAAGGCTCGAGGCCCCAGACCGCGGGAGACCAAAGAAGGGAAGAGTTTGAACTTTGTGTTCTGTTGCTTTTTATTGGTATGAGTGTCTGGTAAATGAAATTCCTCGTGTTGCAAAGCATACTTTTTTTGCAACACGAGCCACCCCATGCTTGAATCGTGAGTAAATACACAGTGCTGGAGGAACTTGGTGGGTTTGACAACCTCTGAAGGATTGGACAGATGACTAATCGGGTCGGGAGCTCTCAGTCTGAAATACGGGGGAGAGCTGGAAATGAGGTGGGGGTTGGGCACTGCCTGACAGGTGATGGGTGGATTACAGGTGAGTGGGTGATGGGCAAATGGATGGAGTAAGTGCCAAAGGCTGAAGGTGAAAGTGATCAAACATGTTGGATAAGGACAAGAACTGTGAAATGTAAAACTAGGGTGAGGTGGGGTTGGAAGGTAAAAGGGAAATATGGGACAGTTGAGAGATGAGCATACTTCCCTTCATTAACTGAGTAATAACTAAATAACCATAACTAAATAACCATACTAAATAACCATAACTAAATAGTATACTAAATAAACCATAACTAAATAACCATAACTAAATACCACCAAATAGAATAACTAAGTAATAACAACTAACTAGTCCTTGTACGCTCATCTCTCAAACAGTTCCATATTCCCTCTATCCCTTCCACCCATCTCTCCTAGTTTCATATTTCCGTCTCTCCTTATTTGGCATTTTGTCCCTTTCACCTTGAGCCTTTGGCACTCACTCCATCCATATGCGCATCACGCCTCACATGTACCAACCTATTTCCTTGCTGGCTTTGTCCTGCGTGCCTCTGCCTCTTTTCACTCGCTTTCATCAGTCTGAGGAAGGTTGCTGACCTGAGGTGTCATCTGTCCATTCCACTTGCAGTCAGGCAGATTGTGCCTGAACTGCTGAATGCCTCCAGCACTTTGGTCTTTGGACAGAGCCATGTTCCCTGTTGTAGTTGGCTCCTGTTACAGGGAACGTAGAGTTTAATATTTTTGACTGGAAGCTCTGGGGGGTTGGGTTTTTCCAGGTATTTTTTAACCATGTGGACACCACTGAATGTTTGTTTATATCTACGTTTAAATGTCCCGTGAAGAGTAAGGCATCGGGCAACAAGGTTGGGAGAACACTTGTGAAATATAATGGGTATTTGATGTAACTGGGGTGTTGCTGTGCTTGTAGATTGTGTCAGTGCTGGAGCAACTCGATGGGTTGCAGCAACATCGCTGGAGAACATGGGATTGGTAATTCTGGGTTGGGACTCTTCAGACCTTAATCTCTTAAGGTAGTCTAAATGTATTAGACTACCTTAATATTGGTCCAACCTGTAGGAGTCCTGACTGCAGAGACACAATGGTCCTGGTTGGAGATGCATCTCCAGGCATTGTCCACATGTCCCAGTGTTTTTACCTTGAGGACTAGAATCTTCTCACCCGGACTGTCCGACCCACTGAGTTACTCCAGCACTTTGTCTAATTGTAGAGAAGGACGTTGGAACATTTCAAACATTAAATGTTATGTTAAATTGATTTTTCAGCATCAAGTCTACCTGGATTTGGTCTTTATGGATGTCATAGGAGATAAGGTACGTATTTCTAACCCTCTTCAGTTAATGGGATAAATGTGTTCAATTATTGATGGATTTTCCAAATTTGTTTCTTCAACATCGAGGAGGCTCGCAGGTCTCTGGTAGAGACCGGATGTCGGGAAGCTCCAAAGAACGCAAAAGGTTCGAATAGACCCCGAGTGAGCTGGGATTCAACCCCCCGATGAAGGACCCCCGACACGGACGGCCCGACCGCCGGCTACGGGAGTCAAGATCGTCCCATCAACGGAAGGCTCGAGGCCTCAGACCACGGGAGACTAAAGAAGGGAAGAGTTTGAACTTTGTGTTTTGTTGCTTTTTATTGGTATGAGTGTCTGGTAAATGAAATTCCTCGTGTTGCAAAGCATACTTTTTTTGCAACACGAGCCACCCCATGTTTGAATCGTGAGTAAATACACAGTGCTGGAGGAACTTGGTGGGTTTGACAACCTCTGAAGGATTGGACAGATGACTAATCGGGTCGGGAGCTCTCAGTCTGAAATACGGGGGAGAGCTGGAAATGAGGTGGGGGTTGGGCACTGCCTGACAAGTGATGGGTGGATTACAGGTGAGTGGGTGATGGGCAAATGGATGGAGTAAGTGCCAAAGGCTGAAGGTGGAAGTGATCAAACATGTTGGATAAGGACAAGAACTGTGAAATGTCAAACCAGGGTGAGGTGGGGTTGGAAGGTAAAAGGGAAATATGGGACAGTTGAGAGATGAGCATACTTCCCTTCAATAACTGAGTAATAACTAAATAACCATAACTAAATAACCATAACTAAATAACCATAACTAAATAACCATAACTAAATAGTAATAACTAAATAATAACTATATACAACTAAATAGTAATTACATCTAACTAGTCCTTGTACGCTCATCTCTCAAACAATCCCATATTCCCTCTCATTCCACCCATCTCTCCTAGTTTCATATTTCCATTCTCTCCTTATTTGGCATTTTGTCCCTTTCACCTTGAGCCTTTGGCACTCACTCCATCCATATGCTAATCACGCCTCACATGTACCACCTATTTCCTTGCTGGCTTTGTCCTGCATGCCTCTGCCTCTTTTCACTCTCTTTCATCAGTCTGAGGAAGGTTGCTGACCTGAGGTGTCATCTGTCCATTCCACTTGCAGTCAGGCAGATTGTGCCTGAACTGCTGAATGCCTCCAGCACTTTGTCTTTGAACAGAGCCATGTTCCCTGGTTGTAGTTGGCTCCTGTTACAGGGAACGTAGAGTTTAATATTTTTGACGGAAGCTCTGGGGGGGTTGGGGTTTTCCAGGTATTTTTAACCATGTGGACACCACTGAATATTTGTTTATATCTAACGTTTAAATGTCCACGTGAAGAGTGAGGCATCGGGCAACAAGGTTGGGAGAACACTTGTGAAATATAATGGGTATTTGATGTAACTAGGGTGTTGCTGTGCTTGTAGATTGTGTCAGTGCTGGAGCAACTCGATGGGTGCAGCAACATCGCTGGAGAACATGGGTTGGTAATTCTGGGTTGGGGCTCTTCAGACCTTAATCTCTTAAGGTAGTCTAAATGTATTAGACTACATTAATATTGGTCCAACCTGTAGGAGTCCTGACTGCAGAGACACAATGGTCCTGGTTGGAGATACATCTCCAGGCATTGTCCACATGTCCACATGTTTTTACCTCGAGGACTAGAATCTTCTCACCCAGGACTGTCCGACCCACTGAGTTACTCCAGCACTTTGTCTAATTGTAGAGAAGGACGTTGGAACAGTTCAAACATTAAAATGTTATGTTAAATTCATTTTTCAGCATCAAGTCTTCGTGGATTTGGTCTTTATGGATGTCATAGGAGATAAGGTACGTATTTCTAACCCTCTTCAGTTTAATGGGATAAATGTGTTCAATTATTGATGGCTTTTCCAAATTTGTTTCTTCAACATCGAGGAGCTCGCAGTCTCTGGTAGAGACCGGATGTCGGGAAGCTCCAAAGAACGCGAAAGGTTCGAGTAGACCTCGAGTGAGCTGGGCTTCAACCCCCCGATGCAGGACCCCCGACGCGGACGGCCCGACCGCCGGCAACGGGAGTCAAGATTGTGCCGTCAACGGAAGGCTCGAGGCCCCAGACCGCGGGAGACCAAAGAAGGGAAGAGTTTGAACTTTGTGCTCTGTTGCTTTTTACTGATATAAGTCTATGGTAAATGAAATTCCTCGTGTTGCAAAGCAAACTTTTTTTTGCAGCACGAGCCACTCCATTCTTGAATCGTGAGTAAATACACAGTGCTGGAGGAACTTGGTGGGTTTGACAACCTCCGAAGAAATGGACAGATGACTAATCGGGTCCGGAGCTCTTAATCTGAAATACGGGGGAGAGCTGGAAATGAGGTGGGGGTTGGGCACTGCCTGACAAGTGATGGGTGGATTACAGGTGAGTGGGTGAGTGGGCAAATGGATGGAGTAAGTGCCAAGGCTGAAGGTGAAAGTGATCAAACATGTTGGATAAGGACAAGAACTGTGAAATGTCAAACCAGGGTGAGGTGGGGTTGGAAGGTAAAAGGGAAATATGGACAGTTGAGAGATGAGCATACTTCCCTTCATTAACTAGAGTAATAACTAATAACCATAACTAAATAACATAACTAACTAAATAGTAATAACTAAATAATATATACTAATACAACTAATAGTAATACCATCTAACTAGTCCTTGTACGCTCATCTCTCAAACAGAGTCCCATATTCCCTCTCATTCCACCCATCTTCCTAGGTTTCATATTTCCGTTCTCTCCTTATTTGGCATTTTGTCCCTTTCACCTTGAGCCTTTGGCACTCACTCCATCCATATGCTCATCACGCCTCACATGTACCACCTATTTCCTTGCTGGCTTTGTCCTGCGTGCCTCTGCCTCTTTTCACTCTCTTTCATCAGTCTGAGGAAGGTTGCTGACCTGAGGTGTCATCTGTCCATTCCACTTGCAGTCAGGCAGATTGTGCCTGAACTGCTGAATGCCTCCAGCACTTTGTCTTTGAACAGAGCCATGTTCCCCGGTTGTAGTTGGCTCCTGTTACAGGGAAAGTAGAGTTCAATAGTTTTGACTGAAGCTCTGGGGGGTTGGGTTTTTCCGGGTATTTTTTAACCATCTGGACACCACTGAATGTTTGTTTATATCTAACGTTTAAATGTCCACGTGCGTTAGGTTTAGGGTTAGGGCAACAAGGTTGGGAGAACACTTGTGAAATATAATGGGTATTTGATGTAACTGGGGTGTTGCTGTGCTTGTAGATTGTGTCAGTGCTGGAGCAACTCGATGGGTGCAGCAACATCGTTGGAGAACAAGGATTGGTAATTCCTGGTTGGGTTAAAGTAGTCTAAATATATTGGACTACCTTAATATTGGTGCAACCTGTAGGAGTCCTGACTACAGAGACACAATGGTCCTGGTTGGAGATGCATCTCCAGGCATTGTCCACATGTCCAAGTGTTTTTACCTTGAGGACTAGAATCTTCTCACCCAGGACTGTCCGACCCACTGAGTTACTCCAGCACTTTGTCTAATTGTAGAGAAGGACGTTGGAACATTTCAAACATTAAAATGTTAATTTGATTTTTCAGCAACAAGTCTACCTGGATTTGGTCTTTATGGATGTCATTGGAGATAAGGTACGTATTTCTAACCCTCTTCAGTTTAATGGGATAAATGTGTTCAATTATTGCTGACTTTTCCAAATTTGTTTCTTCAACATCGAGGAGCTCGCAGTCTCTGGTAGAGACCGGTGTCGGGAAGCCCCAAAGAACGCAAAAGGTTCGACTAGACCCCGAGTGAGCTGGGATTCAACCCCCGATGCAGGACCCCCGACACGGACGGCCCGACCGCCGGCTACGGGAGTCAAGATCGTCCCATCAACGGAAGGCTCGAGGCCCCAGACCACGGGAGACCAAAGAAGGGAATAGTTTGAACTTTGTGTTCTGTTGCTTTTTATTGGTATAAGTGTCTGGTAAATGAAATTCCTCGTGTTGCAAACATACTTTTTTTTGCAACACGAGCCACCCCATGTTTGAATCATGAGTAAATACACAGTGCTGGAGGAACTTGGTGGGTTTGACAACCTCTGAAGGATTGGACAGATGACTAATCGGGTCGGGAGCTCTCAGTCTGAAATACGGGGGAGAGCTGGAAATGAGGTGGGGGTTGGGCACTGCCTGACAGGTGATGGGCGGATTACAGGTGAGTGGGTGATGGGCAAATGGATGAAGTAAGTGCCAAAGGCTGAAGGTGAAAGTGATAAAACATGTTGGATAAGGACAAGAACTGTGATGAAACCAGGATGAGGTGGGGTTGGAAGTTAAAAGGGAAATATGGACAAGGAGTTGAGAGATGAGCATACTTCCCTTCATTAACTAAGTAATAACTAAATAACAATAACTAAATAATAGTAATAACTAAATAACAATAACTAAATAATGATAATAACTAAATAGTAATAACTACGAAAAACCAACTAACTAGTCCTTGTACGCTCATCTCTCAAACAGGAGTTCCATATTCCCTCTATTCCTTCCACCCATCTTTCCTGGTTTCATATTTCCGTTCTCTCCTTATTTGGTATTTTGTCCCTTTCACCTTGAACCTTTGGCACTCACTCCATCCATATGCTCATCACGCCTCATGTGTACCACCTATTTCCTTGCTGGCTTTGTCCTGCGTGCCTCTGCCTCTTTTCACTCTCTTTCATCAGTCTGAGGAAGGTTGCTGACCTGAGGTGTCATCTGTCCATTCCACTTGCAGTCAGGCAGATTGTGCCTGAACTGCTGAATGCCTCCAGCACTTTGTCTTTGGACAGAGCCATGTTCCCCGGTTGTAGTTGGCTCCTGTTACAGGGAACGTAGAGTTTAATATTGTGGTTAAGTCTCACTTTATTAATGCTGCCCT
>NC_045963.1:69892519-69893754 GCF_010909765.2 Amblyraja radiata
ATGTGTCTTAATTTACGTTTGCAGTAACCCCTCTGTCTGAGGGCGGTGAAGAGGGTGCTTGTGGCCTGGTTGAAATCCTCCTCCCTAGTACATATACGGTGGAAGCGGGTCAGTTGTGACTTAACGATACCCCTGAAGGTGTGTTTTGGGTGGTGGCTCGTGGTGTGTAGGAGGGTGTGTGTGTCTGTGGGTTTGAAGAAGACTTTGGTAGCTAGTTTGTGGTCTTGGGTATCTGATGGTAGTTTAAAGACAGTGGTGTCGAGGAAGTCCACCCTCTGCTGGCTGGTCACGGCCTTTACCTTGATGGATGGGTGATGGGCATTGAGTATGTCAATAAACTCCTGTAGTTCCCCCTCTGAGTGTGTCCACACTCCCCAAATGTCATCTAGGAATCTGTAGTAGCACATTGGACGCTTCGGACATTTGTGGAAAACTGTCTCCTCCCATTCTGCCATGTATATGTTGGCATAAGCTGGGGCAAACTTCTTCCCCATTGCTGTACCTAACTTCTTCCCCATTGCTGTACCTTTGACTTGTAAATAGAACTCCCCGTTAAATTCAAAGTCATTCTTAGTCAAACCCAGATCCAGTAGTTTAATTAGGGCCTCGTCTGGTCTCTCTGGGTCAGGATTTCTCTGTAGGATGTTTTTAACTGCCTGTATCCCCCTGTCTGTCTCTATGTTTGTGTACAGCTTTCCACATCCATGGTGAAGAGTATTGCGTTGGGAGTGGTATGTGGAGGAGAGTTACACTATTCGGGTGAAGTGGTAGGTGTCTCTGATGTAGCTGGGATGTTGTTGTCCCAACGGGTTAAGGTAGTGGTCATGTATTCGATGCTACCCCATAGGGATTCGCTACTAGCAATCGATACTATGGGCCTACCTGGTGGTATTTCTCCAGGCACTGTCCACAGTGTCTGGGTTTTTGTAGTATCTTTGGGAGCATGTAGAATTTCCTCGCCCTGGGTTGTGCTCCTGTCAAGTATTTCCTAACTTGTTTGGCTAGGATGTATCCTGATCTCTTAAGCTCCTCCAAAATGTCCCCTATTTCCTTTTGTGTTTCTTTATATATGGGCTCATCTAACTTAGTGTAGTGTTCTATCTTGTTCAGTTGTCTATGTGCCTCGAAGAGGTACTGTTGTCTGTCCATGATGACTATACTGCTCCCCTTGTCTGCCGGTTTGATCACTATCTCGTTGTTCTCCTTCAGCTCTGTCAAGGCCTGCCTCTCTTTTG